>NC_142010.1:8591543-8789722 GCF_049901735.1 Notechis scutatus | reverse complement strand
AAAAAGGTAGACAGAAATTCCGTGTGTGGGAATTCCAAAACCAATATACAAAGAACACCACCCAAAAGACTTTTTCAGGAATTCTACTACTTCTGCAAAAATGAAATTGCTGCTGATAACGAGAAACTAGTAGTTAGCCCTTTTCCGTTTTCCTTTTTTCTCCATTTACAAGTCTAATTCTGAAATATGTTTTCAGCTACATTCCTAATGAGAGATGAGAAATGAAATTAAAGCCTTCTATGGACTCATCAACTTTTCCCTCAGTTGGATTTCCATGTGGGCAATAAGGAACAATTTATGCCAGTAGCATCATCCACAAACAGATTAGTCTTTGTGAGTCCTCCGGTATATTGCCAGGTTCGAATTCTGACAGAAACTTTTGCCACCAATAGGACATTTAAACGGTTTCTCTCTTGTATGATTCCTCTGGTGTTTCAACAAGTGGGAATTCTGACAGAAATATACCTACAATCAGAATATTAAAAGGGTTTCTCTCCTGTGTGAGTACTCTGATGATACAGCAGACTGGAATTCCGACTGAAACTTTTCCCACAATGAGAACATTTAAAGGGTTTCTCTCCTGTGTGAGTCCTCTGATGGCTCACCAGAGTGGAACTCTGACTGAAACTTTTCCCACAAACAGGACATTCAAAGGGTTTTTCTCCTGTGTGAGTCCTCTGGTGTTTCACCAGGTCATAATTCTGACTGAAACTTTTCTCGCAAACAGAACATTCAAAGGGTTTCTCTCCTGTGTGAGTCCTCTGGTGTTTTACCAGGCTGGAACTGTGACTGAAACTTTTTCCACAATCAGGACATTCAAAGGGTTTTTCTCCTGTGTGAGTCCTCTGATGATTCACCAGGCTGGAATTCTGATTGAAACATTTCCCGCAAACAGGACATTCAAAAGGTTTCTCTCCTGTGTGAATCCTCTGGTGTTTCACCAGGTTGGAATTCTGACTGAAATGTTTCCTGCAAACAGAACATTCAAAGGATTTCTCAATTGTGTGAGTCCTCTGATGGTTCACCAGGTCAGAAGTTCAATGATTCAAAGAGTTTCTCTCCTGGTTCTTCTGATGGTTCAAGATAAGATTCTGACTGAAAGTTTTCCCACAAAAGAACATTCAAAGGGTTTCTCTCCTGGGTGAGTCTTCCGGTGTTTCAGCAGGTCAGAATTCTGACTGAAACGTTTCCCACAAACAGGACATTCAAATGGTTTTTCTCCTGTGTGAGTGAGTCCTCTGATGTGACAGAAACATTTCCCAAAAAGGACATACAGGTTTTCTCCTTGGAATTTTCACCAGGCTGGAATTCTGATTGAAACTTTTCCCGCAAACAGGACATTCAAAGGGTTTCTCTCCTGTGTGAGTCCTCTGGTGTTTTACCAGGTGAGAATTCTGACTGAAACTTTTCCCACAAACAGGACATTCAAAAGGTTTCTCTCCTGTGTGAGTTCTCTGGTGTTTCACCAATTCATAATTCTGTCTGAAAACTTTCCCACAAACAGGACATTCAAATGGTTTTTCTCCTGTGTGAGTCCTCTGATGTTTTACCAGGTTGGAATTTTGGCTGAAACTTTTCCCGCAAACAGGACATTCAAAGGGTTTCTCTCCTGTGTGAGTCCTCTGGTGTTTTACCAGGTGAGAATTCTGACTGAAACTTTTCCCACAAACAGGACATTCAAAAGGTTTCTCTCCTGTGTGAGTTCTCTGGTGTTTCACCAAATCAGAATTTTGTCTGAAACTTTTCCCACAAAGACAACATTCAAAGGGTTTCTCGCCTGTGTGAGTCCTCTGATGTCTTACCAGTTCAGAATTGTAACTGAATCTTTTCCCACAATCAGGACATTCAAAGGGTTTCTCTCCTGTGTGAGTCTTCAGGTGTCTCACGAATTGGGAACATCCAATGAAATGTTTCCCACAATCTGGACAGTCATATGGCTTCTCGTTGCTGTGAGTCCTCAGATGTATTACCAAGTTGCCATTTTTCTTAAAAAATGCACCACATTGGAAGCACTTGTAGGGCATTTCTTCTGGGTGGGTTCTTCCGCGAACCAAAAGGATCTGTTCTAACAAAAGCTTTTGCCACATTCAGATCATTTGTATGTGCTTTTCTCCAGAGTGGATTCTACCCTCCGTAATCACTTGCGATTTGAAGTCTGTTTTGTCTGTAATAGGCACAACTATCGAGCTTTTTCACCACTGATATTCTTGAGAAGGTCAAAAATATATGTGATCCCTTGTTTAGTGGTGCTTTGATTTAAGCCCTTTTCTTCTTCACAGACAACGCCTGTATTACTATCTGCCCTATGTACCCATCCAATTAAGCTTTTCCTCCCCACTCACTTCCAGATATTTTCCTCTTTTTCTGAATGGAAAAATAATCTCCCTTGCCTTTTTTGTGTATTGTGTCCTTGAGTTCCACATATTCTACTTTTTCCAGCTCAAAATCTCTCACTGATTTTCTTTCCTTTGTCTATTAACTGCTGTGGAAGGAGAAGGATTGTGTAGTTTTTCTGATGGAAATGGAGAATATTTTTATTTCTGCCTCAATCTGCTTTGCTTTTCAATATTGCTTGTTATTCTCAGTTGTCCGGTGTGGTCTTCTGGTATCATCTTTGTCTGTAAGATTCAAATGAAAATGTAGCTTTTATTGTTTATAAAAGGGTTGCAGAAGATGTGAAAAATTTACATTACAATGAAAAAGCAAACATGCCAATATGCTAGAATAATCTCTTACATCAATTGTGATAATTACTACCGTGTTCCAGTTCAAATATCCATTCAATTATTAAATTCATTTGTTGACATAGGTCAGTCACAAATTCTCAGCCCTGCAAAGGGTTATCATCAAATATATATGGTAGATAGATAGAATTCTTTATTGGCCAAGTGTGATTGGATACACAAGGTATTTGTCTTTGGTGCATATGCTCTCAGTGTATATAAAGAAAAATGAAAATACATTCATCAGGAATCATAAGATACAACACTTAGTGGTTGTCATAAGTTACTAATAAGCAATCAAATCATACAAGGAAACAAATAAAGAAGAAAAATATAAGTTTATTATGGTCTTAGACCAGCAATAGACATCACTATTTACAATATATAAAATATAGTACTGACACATTATAGTACATTAATAGTGGATAATAATATTTCTGTTAAGAAAATACATGTTCTCAAACAGTTAGGGTCACCACCTGGTTTATATGAGTGGAGAGCCAATAAGTATGTGTGTAAATATCATTTCCCAAAGATTGTTCTATCTCCAAAAATTGGCACAAATTGACAGCTATAATTCTGTAACCAATTTTTTTCTTTCTTTCTCTTTCTTTCTGTCCCTTCCTTCCATCCCCCCTTTCTTCCTTCACTTCCTTTCTCTCTCTTTTTCTCTTTCCCTTTTCTCTTTTTTCTTGTCTCTTCCTTCTCTTTCTCTCTCTGCCCCCCTTCCCCCCCTCTTTCTGTTTCTCTCTCTTTCTGTTCCTTTCCTTACCTTTCTCCTTCTAAAGCTAGGAGACCCACCTGAAACACACACACACACACATACACATACACACACGCTTACTACATTGCTCTTTAACTTATGTTCTTCCTGGCCAGTCTCCTAGAGTCCCAAGGACTGGGTGCAATTGTCCATTCGTACCCAGTCTTGCATTGCCCGGCAGGGAAGGCTTCTGGGTCCAACAAATTGGCCGGGGGCGGGTGTCAGATCTGTGTATCTGTCATTTCTTCAGTGGAAGAAGAAAAGCGGGGTGGGGGGAGACTGATAAAGAAATCCTTTCTTGATGTAACCTGATTATATTTAATCTTATATTGAATTTGTATAACCCACATTATGATACAATGGAGGGAGGAAACCCAGATGGCAGGAACCTATCACCTCTGAGAGGCATGCCAGGAGATGAGACCATAAAAATTCCACAGTGAGATGTGTCCTGGGAACCTCTGGAAAAGTTCGTTCTGAAAAAAGGGGTGGGGGGAAATTAGGTATGCCCTGGGAAACTGTGAAAAAGATCATTTCTACAGAAGAGGTGGGGGGGAATTAACATACTGGCTTTTGTTTCACTAAGTACACATCGAGATAAGGGGAGGGGTTCTAATCTCCCTTATCTATCCCCGTATGCCTGAGGGACCTTAGACGCTGCTTTGAACTCCTACATGAATTGTCTCATCTCAATAAAGGATTCCTTTTGATACGTTTGGGTTTCAGAACTTCATTCTTGTTAAGTGAATGGGAAAAAGTTCTGTAGCCTGACAGTGGGACTTCCTCCCCTCCCTCAAGTTCCCACACCGCTGGCATCCCAACTGCCTGCAAAGTGGCTGGTGCCAGAAGAAAAGGTGAGCCAGCCAGGGCTGAGCTGTCGCCACTCAGCTGCCCACCAGCCCGCATCTGCTGCTACTTGGATCCTCCACAGCTGCTGGGGCTCACGGCTGCCTGGGGTGGGGGGTGCAGGAGGCAACCAGGAAGCACACATGCACCTGTATTGGCCCTCTGCCTTCCACCCCTCCCTTGCCCGGTTGAGCATTTTAGCCAAGTGCAGGCTGCCAAGGAAGATCAGCTCTCACGAGACTTGACTGGCACCATTCTCAAAGAATGCAGCCAAAGCGCGCAGGCCGGTGGGTGGCAGAGAGGAGGGGTGTCACGTAAAGGGGCAATGTGGGCTGGGCACCATAGCTTTGTACTCCTTGGTCGTCCCTTCCCCCACCCCCACAGTAGGCAAGGCCAAGCAGCTGTGGAGAATCCAGGCGGAGGGCAAGATGCAGGCTGGTGGGGACCCGAGCGGCGATGGGTCAGCCCTGCTTGCCTTCCTCTCTTCCACCAGCGAGCCAGATAAGCTGAAGGCTGGGGACGGTTGGAGGGGAAACTTGCTAGCCTGTGAGAGCCGCATGGGTGGCCCCCATGGCTAAGCAAGCCAGACAGGGATGGGGGAAAGCTAGCTAGGCCACGAGCCCTGAGGGTGGCGACGGCACAGCGGTAGCAGCCTAGGCCAGCCTGGGAGTCGGGAATCAACCAGGACTTGTGGCAGCAAGGGCGGTGACGGCAATAGCGCGGTGGTGGCAGCCTAGGCTGCTCCAGGAGTTAGGACTCAACTGGGCCTGGCAGCAGCAGCAGCATATAGGCGAGCAGCATAGGGATTGCAGAACCTCACTCACCTAGGCAGATCATGGTGCAAGGTGGACAGCGATGGCTGGTGGGCAGGTGAAGGTAGACTGCAGGCAGCAATGGCGTATGGCGGAGATAAGGAGGGGTGGGCAGGGTTAAAATGCAGTAAGCTTGTTGCGCATGTGCTCGAGGTTGTGCATTCACGATAAGGATTGACTGGGCAAGGAACAGAGAAGTGGGTGGAGAGGGGCGGGGCCAGTTAGGGGCCCCTTTTACCAGTTCTCCAAACTACCGGGAATCGTAACAACTGGTTCTACCGAACTGGTCCAAACCGGTAGAATCCCACCAATGTTCCTTGTTGTATATCCTTTTCAATTGTGCACGATCTCTATCAAACCACTTTTTATTCTTTAAAATCGGCTTTTTGGACTGAGCTAGTATTCTGTTAGTGAGAACTGATTTCAAATTTGAAATTAAAGTTTCAAACTCATCTAAGTATGATCCTTCAAACTTATTTCTTAGTAGAAATGTACAAAGTTCTATTGTTTCTGGCACTAACATCCATGTAGTAACTTCCTTTGCATTTTTCTCAGTCCATTTAATTTTTACCTGGGTATTTTGGCTCTCTAACCTGGGTAGGTAGATTGAACTAGCCCTTAGAAATTTCTGTAATATAAGAGTAAGGATTACTGAATTGTGATCGCTTTCCAGTCGTGAGTCTACCTCCATCTTCTGCAAGAACTTCTGGAGGTCATATGATATTATCCAATAATCAACTGTGGATTTTCTTCCTGCTCCCAGATAAGTATATTCTGCTGGGTAGTCACCCTTAGTTGAACCATTAAGGATACAAAGGTCCAAACGTACAGTCATCTGTCTTACACACAAACCTGCCTGATTTGCTTTTAGGGTCTTTGAATTGTCTAGAATACAGGGGTTCTTCTGGTGCATTCTCATCATAATGGATCTTAAATTGATTAAATAATGCTTGATTGTTTGGACCCATCCTAGCATTTAAGTCCTCTCCAATAATTATTGCTGCTGTGGGGTATTTGTCTGAGCATCCAAGGGTAAAGTCTTCTACGCCATCCCAAATCTTGTTGATAAACTTATTCTTATTGAATGGGGGAATGTAAACATTAAAAAGCAAAATCTCCACCTGTTTAAATAAAAGTAAAGTAGTCACAATCCATGGCTGAAAAGGTGGCAGTGATACACATTTAAATTGCAGGACTGTATTAATTAGTATCACAATACCCCCTTTCAGCTCTCCCACCCACCTTACTTGGAACAGCCAGGATAGAGTTGTTCCAATAATGATCTTACTGTACATATTCATGCAATCCCTTGCTGTCTGGGGGAGACGTAAGAGGCTCAATTATTCAGGCTCAGCAGTGTCTATTGTGACCAACAAGCATTTCTTTAAATTTTCTAACTTGAGTAATATGTTGTCTTGTTCTTTTCTTGGGAGAGCGCCAAGAGCATTAATGAGGCCAGTTTCTGTGCTGTTAACTACATTTTCAACTACCAAGGCTTGCTGACTCCCACTTTCTTTCACTCTCTTTCCCAAGGTTGAGAATGCAGAAGAGACAGCAGCCATGAAAGCTCGCATGTTAACAATTAAAAGTTTAACCTTTTCCTCACAGAAAACTCTGATGGGAAAGATTTGAAAGGAGGCTAAATGTGCCTTCATTTTAAATAGCATCAGTGGTATGGTTGGCTGCTTGAAAGACAGGAGTATCTGCTGCCAAATTGGGACCTCAGGAAGCCATTCGACAGCATGAAGATCAATTTACCCCCGATGGCAGTGAAGAAGCTGGTTTAGGGAATTTAGTATAAAACTCTTAGTATTCCAGCATCCATAATGAAGTCTGTTCACACGGATCCTAAAAGCAATCTGTTGTGTTTGCAATGAGTGATATGATTGTAGGGGAGATGCTTTCCTGGCTTCCAATAAAACATCTCTATTAATATCTCCACCTCTTGTTGCCTTGTCTGGAGAAGGTCTGTTTTTCTGAGATGGCTGCAACTTTTTAACAGGTTTTTTAACTGTTTCCCTGGGACTTTGCTCTTTCTCTTCTTCCTTATCCCGAGTACGGGATTTACCCAGGTCTGCTGTAAGAACTTTGTTGGGGGTGTCTGTTATATGTGGCAAGAAGGGACTCCATCTTTGTTCTAGATGTGACCTTCTATCTAGAATGATTACTGGACAATTATATAACTATCTAACAAACAAATTATGTTTTCTAACTTGTTATTTTCTAAAAGTGAAATGTCATGTTCCTTGGCTGGAGTGGGGGTTTGTATATCTTGGCTTAAAGATTAAGGTAAGAGATGCTAGGGTCATTCTGACCTAAACAGAAACCCCTTAATGATCCATTGTGCTTGGAAGCCATGAGAACAACATAAAAGGAAGAAGCCATGAGAACAAGGTGTATATGGGTGTGGCATAGGGAGATATTTAGTTGGATAGATTGTGAACCCAGGAAAGAGGCAGACACAGTATATTTGAACTTGTATATAAACCCCAGGCTTCCTAGGGAAAATGTCTTTAGCCATGAGCAGAATTCCATTTGGAAAAGCTTAATAATAAAGCTCTTTGATATTGTTCACAGTCTCTAACTGTGTTTTGGGATTATTCTCAGTGTCCTTACCCCAATGCTGTGCTTGCAGAGATATCTCTTAGTGTCTCTACATCATGCTGGATGGTTATTAGTTGTTCAAATATTGTGACAACCGTTTGCGCTGTGAGAAGACATTCCTTTGCCATAAACTCTGTTGTATTCTCCCACGGTAACCTCCCCTGACTCTGAATTAGTTTGTTGTTAACCTTTTTAGACTTTATCCATATCAACTGTAGCTGGCCTAGTTGTTTGTGAAAAAATCTGGCTGTCATTTTGCTCCTCCCCCACTAGATCAGGAAAGTCTAGTATCTGTTGTTTTGTCAGATCTCTTTGCAGGTCCCGTTCAAACTTCTCAAGATTGTTGGAAATGGAGGCGGGTTAGTTTTATTTACAGATCTCTTGCAAGCAAAGCGCTCCTCAATTCTTGGTTGTTTTGCAGTCTTCACTGGTGGGAGAAATCCTGGGCTGGTGCCATGGCGCTTCTTCTATCTATCTATCTATCTATCTATCTATCTATCTATCTATCTATCTATCTATCTATCTATCTATCTATCTATCTATCTATCTATCTATCTATCTATCTATCTATCTATCTATCTATCTATCTATCTATCTATCTATCTATCTATCTATCTATCTATCTATCTATCTATCTCAGGATAGACCTGGAAGGGACCTTGGAGGTCTTCTAGTCCAATCCCTGCTCTGGCAGGAGACTTTATATCATTCCTGATTAATTGCTGTCCCGTCTCCTCTTGAAACCCTTCAGTGATGAAGAACTCACAACTTTTGGAGGGAAGCTGTTCCCAAGGAATTAATCTTAACTTGAAGGAGGATTTTTAAAACTGTTAAAGCTTGGAGCACCAGTGGACTCAAAATCTGGGAAGGGAAGAAACACGGAGCAGCAGCTGATATACTTCAGCCTAGTTGCTTCTCTGCTTCCACATCCCGGAGGAAACCCAACAGCCCAACTTACCCCCAACCTCTCCTCCCACCTGACCTCAACTCACCATCCAGCTGCTGCTTGGACCCTGGGAAGAGCAGAAAAACCACTCTGCACACCACCTTCTTCCCATCAGTGATCCGGAAGAATCAGCTCCTCCCCTCCCATCCTTTCTAGCAATGCTGTACTCGATGGTTTTAACTCCTTTAAGCTCAACCACAGACTGCTATTAAGGGCTTTCTAGTCACTGCTAAGTGACTGCCATCTCCTGATGGGAGGCGAAAGAACTCGCTTGTTCTGTCTCTATCGTGTTTGTAAGATGTTTTCAATGATTAAATGTTATCAAGTCGTTTTCCAGTCCTAGCAATCTATATTTGCAACTGATCCATGTGAAATAGTGAAAAGTGACACTAAAGTAGGTTGTGAAGATTAGCTATGTTCTGAGCCCTTAAATGTTTATTTTTATTTTATTTATTTATTTATTTGATTTGTCAATTGTTTACAAGATAAGTATACATATACATAGTTATGAATACATGAAATGGGTACATATAAGAAAGATAAAAGAAACAATAGGACAGAGACGGTAGGCACGTTGGTGCACTTATGCACGCCCCCTACAGACCTCTTAGGAAAGGGGTGAGGTCAATAGTAGACAGTCTAAGGTTAAAGTTTTTGGGGTTTGGGGAAGTTTATGAAGTTCTTGTTAGGGATAACATTGTTTACCCTAACTGGTTTGGGTAAAAATAATAAATATGGTATCATGGTTTGTTTAGTTAAAGTGTCTGTAACTTTAACAGTAAGAAAGTAATTTAAGGGTGTGGTTGTAAAAGCACTATATTAGAAGCAAGGCATTTGCAGCTCGCTCTCTCTCTGGCTAGAAGATCCCTAATTACTGGATGATTGATGACTGCATTCTTGCTGAAACGGGGAGTGAAGAAGTGTGTTGATATTTCTCAACGGAGAGAAGAAGATAAAGAGAGATTGGACTGATTTATTGTAAGTGTACTGACTTTGCAAATAGAGTATCCCCGACAAGAATTGACTGAAATTGATATATGACTAATGGACCGTTAATTTGACTATGCTATAATTCTTAAATGGAATAAACTATATTATTGATAGCACAAGCGTATCTGTATTTTTACTGCGTGTTAACTAGAAAACTTATCTCACACATTTACCTGTCTTCCTATCTGACTTCGCTGCACGTTCTGTTTAGTTTGTTTTCCTTAACACCCGTTGGGGAATCCAGGCTTAACAGTTCTTACAGAATTACATAGAGTTTGAAGAGACCAACTCCCCAAGCAGAAGACCCTATTCTGTTCCAGACAAATGGATGTCCAATCTCCTCTTCAAAAACCCCATTGATGGAGCACCCACAACTTGTAGAGGCAAAGCATTTCCACTGATTGTTCTCATTGAAAGGAAAATTTTACTTGATTCTAGGTTGGATGTCTTTTTTTAAAATAATTTTTTTTATTTTTATAACAACAAAAAGAAATAAAACCTTTCTGTTCATCAGTGTGTCAGTTGGGTACACATTTCTTTGTGCATATAATAATATCATACATATTTTACATATATATATATATAAAATCATTCTTATCAGTATTTTATATCACATATATCACTTATTATATGAGCCTTAACATTATATTTATTGACTTTCAATAATATATTTCACATTCATTTTTTTACTCTATCTCATTCAATTATCAGTAATAGATATTATATTGTACTTACATATTTCAATTTCTTACTCTTCTACCTAGCTGTTCATAAAATAAATTCCAAATTTTATAATAATTTTTTTCCTACATTAGGGATGCTTTATTAACAGTATGTGAAAAAATAAGAGATTATCATTATATGAAAATACCAGTCTGGTTATCAACATTAGAAGCTTTTACATATCCACAGCTTTTTAAAAAGGAACACATTATTAGATATGAAGAAATTTTAAATGAAAAGGGTGAACTCAGAACAAAGCAAGAATTAGAGTCACAAGGGATAAAAATGAATTGATATCCGTATTTGCAAATACATACAAGGTATGAGAAAGATATTAAGATGGCTGGGTTTTATAAGGAATTGACTGAATTGGATAAAATCCGAGCAGGCACTGAAGATAAGTTGATTAAAAAAATATATAGTTACTTATAGACTTGGATAAATGGCAGATACTATCAGGGGTGGGATTCAAATTTCTTAACAACCGGTTCTGTTAAGCAAAGGAGAAAGAAACATCAAGATGAATAGTTAAATAATTTTTATTTATGTGTTTATTCATTTCTTTAGTATCTGTTTTGTTTTTATCATTAATAGAAACACAAACAGATAGTAAAAAAATAAATAAATACTTAAATATAAAAAAACAACTTACGAAAAAGGAGACAGGCAAGTTGGCTAGTCAACTATACTGTGGTCCTCCTCAGTCTTCTAGCTTGCTGCGGTGAGGATGGCTGGCCCAGGAGTTGGCTCTCAACCAGGCTGGCTGCAGCAGCGGTGGTGGGAGGAGCTAGGGGACCGGCCCAGCAGGACTTGCTGCTTTGCCTTCTCACTACCATTAGGTGGTGGGAAGGCAAGGCAGCAATCCTTGGGCCGCAGCGGGTGAGGGAAGGTGGTGGGCCAGTGGCGTAGCCAAGGTGGCGGCCGCCATGTGGGCGAAACAGCAGCACCCGACCCAGGAGTTGGTTCTCGACCGGGCTGGTGGTGGCGGTGGCGGCAAAGGGGGCAGTGGCGGCAGCAGGAGGTAGAGGACCGGGCCAGCAAGAGTTGCTGCTTTGCCTCCTCACTACCAATCAGTGGTGGGAAGGCAAGGCAGCAGCAATGGAGGGCCACAGGTGAGGCAAGATGGGGGCGGGCGAGGCAGGGAGCATCAACAAAGGCTTTGGGCGTCCCGGGTGTCGGCAACCGACCGGGACTGGCGGTGGTAGGTAGGCGACTGGGTTGGAGATCATACTTACTGATCCATGTCTTCGGAGGCCAGCGGGGTAGGCAGGCTGGGCAGGCAAGGATGGCTAGCGGCGGCGGCAGAAGCCGGGGCTTGCATCTTCTTTAAGGGAAGGCAGGCAGGCCGGGAGGCAAGCCGGGCAAGGCAGGCTGGCCGGGCAAGGACGGTTAGGGGCGGTGGCGACTGGGGCTTGCGACTTGCCCTAACTCACTCAGCAGGGTGGCAGAAGGCAGGCAGCGACGGCTGGCTGGCTGGCTGGCTCGGCGGCTAGCTGGCTCAGCAGTGGTGGCTGCTGCTACTGCTGCTGCTGGTGTGAACAATGGCGCCGGCCAGGAAAATTTTTGTAGTTAGCACACATGCGCTATAAGTAGGGGTGGTGCTGGACGGGCAGGGGAGAATGAGGAAGGGATTTTTTTGTGCGCGCAGTAAAAAACCCTGTTTTTTTAAAAAAAATACCAGGATTTATTGACTTTGGAGTGGCAGATAGGGACAGGGGCCGGGGCAGCGAAGGGAGTGGTGGGTGGGGGGAGAGTGAGGAAGGGATTTTCACGTGTGCGCAGTAAAAAAAAACCTGTTTTTTAAAAAAACACCAGGTTTTTTTTACTTTGGAGCGGCGGATAGGGGCTGGGGCCGAGGCAGCAAAGGGAGGGGCAGGCAGGGGAGAATGAAAGATTTTTGTGCATGCGCAGTAATAAAAATCGGGTTTTGGCCTGTAGGAGCGGCCGAGAGGGGCAGGGCCAAGCAGGGGTCGGTTTTACCAGTTCTTAAAACTACCGGTGACGTTAACAACCGGCTCTATAGAACCGGTGCGAACTGGTAGAAACCCACCCTGGATACTATGGTCTAGAAACTATAAACTAACTATGTCAACAGGTTATAAAGGTAATTTTTATAAGATGTTTTACAGGTGGCACTTACCCCCATCGAGAATTGCCAAGATGTTTAAAGATAAGTTGGCAAAGTGCTGGAAATGTCAGAAGTTACCAGGATCATATTACCACATATGGTGGAGAAAATGATAAAACCTATAAATTTAAAATCAGAGACATTTTTATTGGGAATTTTGCCTGAGGGTTATAACAAAGAGTTAACCTACTTGATTATCCATGTATTAACAGCATCCAGGATTGTATTTGCACAAAATTGGAAAAATGAGAATATTCCCATGGATGAGGAAATAATTAAGAAAATAATGGAATGTGCAGAAATGAGTAGATTGACAATGGCAATTAGAGAACAAGAGCAGGCTGGATGTCTTTTTGATAAGTCTCCCTCTTTTACTCTTTGTGCTCCTCTGAGGGGCATTGGACAATAGGTCCACCCCCTTGTTTCTGTTCCAGCCCCTCAAATATTGAAAGACTGCTATGATGTAACCCTAGTCCTTCTCTGTGTTAGACTAGACCAGAGATCTGCAACCTTAAACACTCAGACCCATTCGGTTGGGTTTCCCACAGGGAGGGAGGGAAGGAGGGAGAGAGGGAGAAAGATTAAAAATAATGGGGGCTTTGGGCTACCAGATTGGGAGCTTTATTATCAAGCAGCTGTATTAACATGGGTGAGGGAATGGATAAGACTTAGACACAAGATTACTGTTTTTGAAAGGCCTTGGAGGAGTGTTAGGATATTAAATTTAGTAGCTGGAACAGTAAAATTGTACAATGGGCAAGAACAGGCAGCTCTAAGTTGATTGGTTGGAGAGTGCTGGCTCCTGTATGAGGCAATCTAAGCTATGATTGGTTGCTGTGGGTGTAAAGGGGGAGTTTCCCATTTTCCCGCTTTTTTTCTTCTCTCTTCTCTGTATCCTATTTAGATTTACCTCAGGATGTTTCTGTGTTCCTGACTATCTTGTTTGCTGTAAATATGTTAAATGTGTTCATTTATACAAAAGTACAATTTTGCCTCAGTTTCTCTGATTTCATTTGGAAATTTTCTGCATAATTCCCTGATGGAGGACTGTCCCCATTACACCCAGAAAATAAATCCATTTGCAGTGGATGTCATTTCCTGAAAACATCATGGGGAGGAAAGAATTGTTGTCATATCCAGCTGATGGATTAGCCAGAAGGATGTAAAGGATCCTGGTGAGAAAAAACATTTCTGCTCTGGGAGGTCCCCTTCCTCTGGGACTCATGGAGGAGTTTGGGATTATTTTATTTTTATTTATTTATTTATTTGTCAAGTGATTATAAGATAACAGACATAAGTATAAACATAGTTATGAATACATGAAATAGATACATATAAGAAAAATAAAAGAAAGAATAGGACAGGGACAGTAGGCACATTGGTGCACTTATGCAGGCCCCCTGCAGACCTCTTAGGAAAGGGGTGAGGTCAATAGTAGACAGTCTAAGGTAAAGTTTTTGGGGTTTGGGGAAGAAACCACAGTCAGGTAGAGTATTGCAGACATTGACCACTCTGTTGCTGAAGTCCTGCAATCAAGTTTCGTGCGGTTTATCTTGAGTTTGTATCTATTGTGTGCTCTTGTATTGTTATGGTTGAAGCTGAAGTATTCATTGACAGGTAGGATATTGCAATGTATAATTTTATATACTATACTTAGATCAGACCGAAGGCAGCGTAGTTCTAGGTTTTCTATGTCTAGAATTTCAAGTCTGGTGGCATAAGATATTCTGCAAGAAGTAGAGGAGTGGAGAACTCTTCTTGTGAAATATTTCTGGACTTTCTCAATTGTGTTAATATCAGATATTAATGCTGGTTCCAGACTGATGAGCTGTTTTCAAGTATTGGTCTAGCAAATGTTTTGTATGCTCTAGTTAGTAGTGTGATATTACCAAAGAAAAAGCTATGTAGGATTACGTTAACAACTCTTAATGCCTTTTTGGCTATGTAGTTACAGTGGGATCTCACACTAAGATCATTAGAGATGAGTACTCCAAGGTCCTTGACAGAGTTTGGACCATCAACAAGATCTTGACTATTCAGCTTCTATTTTATTTTCTGATTTTTTTGCCAATATGTAAGACAGAGTATTTATTTGTTGAGATTTGAAGTTGCCATTTGTTTGACCATTCTGATACATAGTCGAGGTCTTTTTGAAGGGTAGCAGTATTGTCTGTGGTGTTGAATAGCTTTACATTAGGAGCTCACACAAATGAATGGCTTTGTGAGCCTGAGATGTTTCCAAGAAGTTCCCATGGGGATCACAGTCGATTCTTAAAAGACCCCTCGTCATGGTTTGGAAACTGCAGGTCCATTTGGAGAAGACGGATGTGGCTCCTACAGATTTGGAGCTAATAGACTCAATCAATGATGAACTGGACTTTCTTAAGAAGACTGGAGAATTGGACCTATTATATCTAACTGGAAAACCATTTGGAAAATGGATCGACCAAGAGCTTTTATGATTTGGGGGAATAAGACACAACTGTTCTCTTATTGTTCTCAACTTAAATTTTAATAAAAAATTTATTAATAAGAATCAAACAAAGATATATTATCCCAGACAAATCAGAGACAATGATTCTGGTGATTTATGGTAAATAAACCTTGTAAACTTTATACAAATTAAACAGAATAGTAAATTATTAACAAAGTACTTTGATATTTAACTTTGCTGTTGGTTCATCTGTTAATTACAATGCCTTTATAGATCATAGATAAATGGCTGTCCAGTCTCCTCTTAAAATACCCCATTGATGGAGCACCCCACAACTTCTACAGGCAAAGCATTTTCACTGATTGTTCTCACTGAAAGGAAATTTCTCCTTGATTCTAAGTTGGATGTCTTTATATTTGTTTATTTATTTATTTTATATTGCCGCCTATGTGCCCATGGCGACTCGAGGCAGCTTACACAATGTAAAACCATATTTAAAAATAAAAATAAAAAACAATAAAAACTAACAAAAAACTCAAATAAATTAGTAAAGTACAATAGAACAAAATTTGGAAAAAATTAAAAAATTAAAAATCATCCCCCAACTCCCCCCCCCCCCCCGACAATAGCAGATCACACTAGCCATTTGATGGGCTCCATCCCGCTCTGGGTCCCACCAGGTGTATCTCCCTCAGGGATGGGACTGGCAACATTCCCTGCCTCCCCGCTCTAATGGGTTGGGTAGATGTGACCAGCAAGGGACATTCCCTCAGATAGCCTGGTCCCGAGCCATGAAGGACTTTAAAGGTGACAGCCAGCACCTTGAATTGCACCTGAAAGCAAATCGGCAACCAATGCAGCTCCTACAGGAGAGGTGATACATGTGCACATGGAGGTCTGCACAAAACCATGCGGGCCGCTGCATTTTGCTCCAACTGGAGCTTCCGGGTGCTCTTCAAGGGCAGCCCCATATAGAGCATGTTTCAATAATCAAGACGGGAAGTGACCATGGCATGAGTGACTGTGAGTAAGGACCGTTGGTCCAGGAAAGGGCGTAACTGGTGCACAACCCGCAGTTGCGCAAAGGCCCTCCTGGCCATGACTGCCACTGCTCTTCGGGCAGGAGTCATGAATCCAGGAAAACCCCTAGATTATGGACAGGGTCTGTTTGGGGGAGTGCCACACCATCCAAGACCAAAGGTGGCAATTCTGCCTGAGCCAACGAACCCCAAACCCAGAGCCACTCGGTCTCGCAAGGGTTTAGTTTCAAGCCATTGCTTCCCATCCAGCCCCTAACAGCCTCCAGGCACTGCGAGAGGGAGGACACAGCAACACTTAACTCACCATGGGCCGAGACATACGGCTAAGTATCATCAGCATATTGGTGATACCTCAGTCCATAGTGATGGATGATCTCACCTAGCGGCTTCATATAAATGTTGAACTGGAATGGAGAGAGTACCGAGCCTTGCAGAATCCTGTAAAGCAGTGGGGGAGGGCTGGATCTCTCCCCTCCTATCAACACTGACTGAGAGCGGCCTCAGAGGAAGGAAGTGAACCAAAACAGCACAAGGCTCCCACTCCCATCCCTCGAAGCCGCCCCAGGAGAATCCCATGGTCAATGGCATCAAAAACTGCTGAGAGGTCATGTAGCACAAGGATGGATGCACTACCCCCATCCTGCTCCTGCTAGAGATCATCCAAAAGTACGACCAGTGCCATTTCCATCCCAAATCCAAGCCTGAATCCTGGCTGGTGGGGGTCGAGATAATCCGATTTATGGTAAATAAATCTTGTAAACTTTATACAAATTAAATGGAAAAGTAGATTGTTAAACAAGTGCTTTGATGTTTAACTTTGTTGGTTCATCTGTTAATTACAATGCCTTTATACATCATAGAAGATGAATGTCAAATTGGTTGTAAATAGAGGTAGAAATTTATAAATATTTGGGACTGCTTCAGAAGGGGAGGAAACTAATATTGCTCTAATATGCTTATGAATATTCTATTTGGGGATAAAAGTAAATCTGTTTTTCTCTTTTGTAATGTAAATTTTTTGTTTTTATACATTTTTTTTATTCTTTTGCTTTTGAAAAAAATTCTTTGTTTTTGGAGTTTGTACTGTACATTAATATTTTGAATAAAATAACCTTTTTTAAAAAAAAAAGTCCATTTACGACAAGCACATTCAGGGAGCTACTGTGGGCCTATTTTCTAAACTGCCTCTAAATTCATAGAATCATAGACACATGGGGTTGGTTGTATCATGGTGACCAGAACTGAACACACTATTCTAGATCTGCTGTCACCAGCACAGTGTAAAGCAACTCTATCACTGCTTCTTGTCTTGGCACTATGGAAAAGCATTGGTTTTTTTCAGCAGTGGCAGCACAATATTGACAAAAATGGTACTTATCATATGGCCTGAAACTTTTCCCACAAAGAGGACCTTCAAAGGGTTATTCTCTTGTGTGAGTCCTCTGATGGCTCACTAGGTGAGAATTCTGCCTGAAACTTTTCCCACAAAGAGGACATTCAAAGGGTTTCTTTCCTGCATGAGTCCTACGGTGTTTTGCCAGGTAAGAATTGTCAATGAAACTATTCCCACAATCAAGATATTCAAAGGGTTTCTCTCCTAAGTGAGTCCTCTGATGGTTCACCAGGTGAGAATTCTGACTGAAAATTTTCCCACAATCAGAACATTCAAAGTGTTTCTCTCCTGTGTGAGTCCTCTGATGGCTCACCAGGCTGGAATTGTAACAGAAACATTTCCCGCAAACAGGACATTCAAAGGGTTTTTCTCCTGTGTGTGTCCTCTGATGTGTTACCAGAGTGGAATTCTGGCTGAAACCTTTCCCACAAAGAGGACATTCAAAGGGTTTCTCTCCTGTGTGAGTCCTCTGGTGTTCTGCCAGATAAGAATTCTGACTGAAACTTTTCCCACAAACTGGACATTCAAAGGGTTTCTCTCCTGTGTGAGTCCTCTGGTGTTTCACCAATTCATAATTCTGTCTGAAACTTTTCCCACAAAGAGGACATTCAAAGGGTTTTTCTCCTGTGTGAGTACTCTGATGGTTCACCAGGAGATAATTCCGACTGAAACTTTTCCCACAAACAGGACATTCAAAAGGTTTCTCTCCTGTGTGAGTCCTCTGGTGTTTCACCAAGTCAGAATTCTGTCTGAAACTTTTCCCACAAAGACGACAGTCAAAGGGTTTCTGTCCAGTGTGAGTCCTCTGGTGTTTCGCCAGGTCAGAATTCTGACTGAAACTTTTCCCACAAACAGGACATTCAAAGGGTTTTTCTCCTGTGTGAGTCCTCTGATGTGTTACCAGGTTGGAATTCTTGCTGAAACCTTTCCCACAAACAGAACATTCAAAGGGTTTCTCTCCTGTATGAGTCCTCTGATGACTTATGAGGCTGGAATTCTGACTGAAACATTTCCCACAAACAAGACATTCAAACGGTTTCTCTCCTGTGTGAGTCCTCTGGTGTATCACCAAGTCATAATTCTGTCTGAAACTTTTCTCACAAATGGGACATTCAAAGGGTTTTTCTCCTGTGTGAGTACTCTGATGGATCACCAGGAGATAATTCCGACTGAAACTTTTCCCACAAACAGGACATTCAAAAGGTTTCTCTCCTGTGTGAGTCCTCTGATGACTTACCAGGCTGGAATTTTGTCTGAAACTTTTCCCACAAAGACGACATTCAAAGGGTTTCTCTCCTGTGTGAGTCCTCTGGTGTTTCACGAGGTCAGAATTCTGACTGAAACTTTTCCCACAAAGAGAACATTCAAAGGGTTTCTCTCCTGTGTGAGTTCTCTGATGCCTTACCAGTTCGGAATTATAACTGAAACTTTTCCCACAATCATGACATTCAAAAGGTTTCTCTCCCGTGTGAGTCCTCAGGTGTCTCACGAAGTGGGAATATCCAATGAAATGTTTCCCACAATCTGGACAGTCATGTGGCTTCTCGCTGCTATGAGTCCTCAGATGTATCAACAAGTTGCCATTTTTCTTAAAGGATTTACTACATTCGAAGCACTTGTAGGGCATCTCTGCCAGGTGGATTCTTCTGCGAACTGAAAGGATCTAACAAAAGCTTTTGCCACATTCAGATCATTTATATGTGGTTTCTCCAGAGTGGATTCTTCCCTGCTTAATCCTTGCGATTTCAAGTCTGCTTTATCCGTAATAGGCACAACTATCGAGCTTTTCCACCACTGATATTCTTGAGAAGGTCAAAAATATATGTGATCCCTTGTTTAGTGGTGCTTTGATTTAAGCCCTTTTCTTCCTCCCACGGCAACACTTGTCTTATTGTCTGCCCTATGTGCTCATCCAATTAACCTTTAGCTCCCCACTCACTTCCAGATATTTGCCTCTTTTTCTGAATGGAAAAAAAAATCTCCCTTGACCTTTTTGTATATTGTGTCCTTGATTTCCACATACTCTACTTTTTCCAGCTCAAAATCTCTCATTGATTTTCTTTCCTTTGTCTCTCAATTGCTGTGGAAGGAGAAGAATTGGGTAGTTTTTTCTGATGGAAATGGAGAATAGTTTTATTTCTGCCTCAATCTGCTTTGCTTTTCAATATTGCTTGTTATTCTCAGTTGTCCGATGTGGTCTTCTGGTATCATCTTTGTCTGTAAGATTCAAATGAAAATGTAGCTTTTATTGTTTATAAAAGGGTTGCAGAAGATGTGAAAAATTTACATTACAATGAAAAAGCAAACATGCCAATATGCTAGAATAATCCCTAACATCAAGATATTCAGTTCCAATATCCATTCAATCATTAAATTCACTTGTTGACTTAGGTCAGTCACAAATTCTCAGCTCTTCAAAGGGTTATCATCAAATATATATGATAGATAGATAGAATTCTTTATTGGCCAAGTGTGATTTGATACACAAGGAATTTGTCTTTGGTGCATATGCTCTCAGTGTACATAAAGAAAAAATAAAATACATTCATCAAGCATCATAAGATACAACACAGTGGTAGTCATAGGTTACTAATGAGCAATCAAATCATAGGAGGAAACAAAAGAAGAAAAATACATGTTTATTAAAGTCTTAGACCAGCAATAGACATCACTATTTATAATATATATAAAAAATAGTACTGACATGTTATAATATGTTAATAGTGGATAATCACATCCCTGTTAAGAAAATACACGTTCTCAAACAGTTAGGGTCACCTACTGATTTATATGATTGGAGAGCCAATAAGTGTGTGTCATTTCCCAAAGATTGTTCTATCTCCAAAATTTGGCACAAATTGACAGTTATAATTCTGTAACAATTTTTTTCTTTCTTTTCTTTTCTTTTCTTTCTTTCTTTCTTTCTTTTTCTTTCTTTCTTTGTGTTTTCTTTCTTTTCTTGACTCTTCCTTCTCTTTCTCTCTTTCCCCATCTTTCTCCCTTTCCCTCTCTCTCTTTCCCTCTCTCTCTTTCTTTCTCTGTCTTTTCCTTTCTTCCTTCCCTGTCCCCTCCTAAAGCTAGGAAACCCACCTGAAATGCACACACACACATATACACACTGACAAGCTTCCCACATTGCTCGTTAACTTACGTTCTTTCCGGCCAGTCTCCTCGAGACCCAGGGACCGGATGCCATTATCCATTGGCACCGGATCCCTCATTGCCCGTCAGGCAAAGCTTCCGGGTCCAACAAAGAGGCTCGGGACAGGACTTCCTCCCCTCCCTCAAGCTCCCACCCTGCTGGCATCTCAACTGCCTGCAAAGTGCAAACTTACCTTTGTCCCGTGGCTAGTGCCAGAGGAAAAGGTGAGCCAGTCAGGGCTGAGCCATCACCACTCAGCTGTCCGCCAGCCCGCATCTCGTCCCCTGCTGCTACTTGGATCCTCCACAGCTGCTGGGGCTCGTGGCTGCCTGGGGGGGTGCAGGAGGCAACCAGGAAGTATGGGTCTACCCGCATTGCCCCTCTGCCTGCGACCCCTCCCTCACCCACCCGAGCGTTTTAGCCGAGTGCAGGCCACCGAGGAAGATCTGCTCTCACGAAGCTTGACTTGCACCATTCTCACAGAATGAGGCCCGCATTCAGCCAAAGTGCGCAGGCCAGCAGGTGGCAGAGGGAAGTGGCAGCAGGTAAAGGGGCAATGCGGGCCTGAGTGCCAATAGCATTGTGCACCCTGGTCACCGCCTCCCCTCGCACCTAGTAGGCAGCTGTGGAGAATCCAGGCCGGGAGCGAGATGCAGGCTGGTGGGGACCAGAGTGGTGACAGGTCAGCCCTGCTTGCCTTCCTCTCTGCCACCAGCAAGCCAGGTAAGCTAGAGGCTGGGGACAGTTGTGGGGGAAACTTGCTAGGCTGCGAGAACTGTATGGACGGCCCCCATGGCTAAGCAAGGGAGGCAAGTGGGGGGGGGAACCTTGCTAGGCCATGAGAGCCGCATGGGCGGTCCCCTGGCTAAGCAAGCCAGACAGGGACGCGGGGCAGCTAGTTAGGCAATGAGCGCAGAGGGTGGCAGCTGCACGGCGGTGGTGGCAGAGGCCAGCATGGGAGACAGGATACAACTAGAGCTTGTGGTGGTGGTGGTGGGAAAGGCAGTGACGGCAGTAGCGCAGTGGTGGCAGCCTAGGCTGGCCCAGGAGTTGGGACTCCACTGGGGCTGGCAACAGCAGCAGCATATAGGAGACCGGGGCTTGCAGAACCTCACTCACCTAGGCAGATCATGGTGGAAGGTAGACAGCAATGCCTGGAAGGTGGGCGAAGGCAGATGTTCCGCATGCACGCGATTTTGCACATGCGTGATAAGGATTGACTGGGCAGGGAATGGAGAAGCGGGTGGAGAGGGGTGGGGTCAGCTAGGGGCCCATTTTATCAGTTCTCCGAACTACCGGGAATCGTAAGAACCGGTTCTACTGAACTGGTCTAAACCAGTAGAATCCCACCGCTGGACTCTTCAAACTTATTTCTTAGAAGAGATGTACAAAGTTCTATTGTTTCTGGCACTAACATCCATTTAGTAACTTCCTTTGCATTTTTCTCAGTCCATTTAATTTTTACCTGGGTATTTTGGCTCCCTAACCTGGGCAGGTAGATTGAACTAGCCCTTAGAAATTTCTGGTGTAATATAAGAGTAAGGATTACTGAATTGTGATTTATTTATACAAAGGGAAGTTGTAGGGTTGTTGCAATGGATTGATGTGTCATTGTGCACGGAATTGACCTTCTCTAAAAGAAAGGGAGTCCCATCTGAATCCTGTGTAGACTTCTGAGAAAACTGTTCAGAGTAAGTGGTTTTAGCACCAGCTAACAGAGCTTGCCATTCTGGTGTAGGGCAATGAGTTATTAGGTCATGCTTCATTTGACTTTGATATGATAATAAGTATAAATGTACATAGTTGTGAATACATGAAATGGTTACATATAAGAAAAATAAAAGAATAAGAGAAACAATAGGACAGGACGGTAGCACGTTGCTATGCACGCCCTATTAGGTCATGCTTCATTTGACTTTGATATGATGGTACATATTCATGGGGGAGAAGTAAGAGGCTCAATTATTGAGGCTCAGATCTATAAGTGGCTCAGCAGTGTCCATTGTGACCAACAAGGATTTCTTTAAATTTTTAACTTGAGTAATATGTTGTCTTGTTCTTTTCTTGGGAGAGCGCCAAAAGCATTAACGAAGCCAGTTTCTGTGCTGTTAACTACATTTTCACCGACCAAGGCTTGCTGACTCCCACTTTCTTTCACTCTCTTTCCCAAGGTTGAGAATGCAGAAGAGACAGCAGCCATGAAAGCTCGCATGTTAACAATTAAAGGTTTAACCTTTTCCTCACAGAAAACTCTGATGGGAAAGATCTGAAAGGAGGCTAAATGTGCCTTCATTTTAAATAGCATCAGCGGTATGGCGGGCTGCTTGAAAGACAGGAGTATCTGCTGCCAAATTGGGACCTCAGTAAGCCACTTCACAGCACGAAAATCAATCTGCCCCCGATGGCAGTGAAGGCTTAGGGAATTTAGTATAGAACTCTTAGTATTCCAGCATCCATAATGAAGTCTGTTCATACGGATCCTAAAAGCAATCTGTTGTGTTTGCAATGAGGGATATGATTGTAGGCTTCCCATGAAACTTCTCTATTAATATCTCCACCTCTTGTTGCCTTGTCTGGAGAAGGTCTGTTTTTCTGAGATACCTGCAACTTTTTAACGTTTTTTAACTCTTTACCTGGGTCTTTGCTCTTTTTCTTCTTCCTTATCCCGAGTACGGGATTTACCCCGGTCTGCTGTAAGAACTTTGTTGGGGGTGTCTGTTATATGTGGCAATAATATCTGTATATATATATATATATATATTATTGCAAGTTACACCTGAGAAAAATATAGAACAGAAGGGACTCCATCTTTGTTTGAGATGTGACCTTCTATCTAGAATGATTACTGGACAATTATATAACTATCTAACAAACAAATTATGTTTTCTAACTTGTTATTTTCTAAAAGTGAAATGTCATATTCCTTGGCTGGAGAGGGGGTTTGTATATTTTGGCTTAAAGATTAACGTAAGAGATGCTAGGGCAGGGGTGGGCAAACTTTTTGGCTCGGGGGCCTCATTGACTTTTAAAATTTGACAGACAGGCCGCCACTTGGTGTCGAAATGCCTGTCATTACAAGTCAAAATCAAATGAATGCAATCATTCAATCATTCACATCAAACCTTAATTCTGTACCAATCTTCGGCGGGCGGATTAAAAGACCAACGGGCCGGATGTGGCCGCTGGGCCATAGTTTGCCCACCCCTGTGCTAGGGTCATTCTGACCTGAACGGAAACCCGTTAATGATCCATTGTGCTTGGAAGCCATGAGAACAACATAAGAGGAAGAAGCCATGAGAAGAAGGGTAGTTTCCAAAGAAAAGGAAACAGGTGTTAATATGGGTGTGGCGTAGGGAGATATGTAAATGGATAAATTGTGAACCCAGGAAAGGGGCAGACAATGTATATTTGAACTTGTATATAAATCCCAGCCTTCCTGGGGAAAACGTCTTCTGCCATGAGCAGAATTCCCTTTTGCAAAAGCTTTATAATAAAGCTTGTTCATATTGTTCACAATCTCTGTGTTTTGGGATTATTTTCACAGTGTCTGTAGCCCAATGCTGTGCTTGCAGAGATATCTTTTCTTAGTGTCTCTACATCATGTTGGATGGTTATTAGTTGTTCAAATATTGAGACAACCGTTTGCGCTGTGAGAAGGCATTGTTTTACCATAAACTCTGTTGTATTCTCCCACGGTAAGTTCACCTCACTCTGAATTAGTTTGTTGTTAACCTTTTTAGTCTATATCCATATCAGCTGTAGCTGGCCTAGTTGTTTGTGAAAAAATCTGACTGTTATTTTGCTCCTCCCCCACTAGATCGGGAAAGTCTAGTATCTGTTGTTTTGTCAGATCTCTTTGCAGGTCCCGTTCTAACTTCTCTAGATCGTTGGAAATGGAGGGGGGTTAGTTTTACTTACAGATCTCTTGCCAACAAAGTGCTCAATACTTGGTTGTTTTGCAGTCTTCATTGGTGGGAGTGATCCTGGGCTGGTGCCATGGCGCTTCTTCCTTTTCCCATGCCTTATTAGTCCCCAGCAAAACAAAAACTTATGTCTATATTGTGGTCTACGCTGTTATCTTTCCCAAAAAATATTATTTAAATAAAAGGATCCAACAGGAATAGTAAAAGTTGATAAAATAAAATAAAATCAAGAGGAGCTGCTGCAAAACGCTCCGGCAGCAGCCCGCTTCATGAAACAAATAAAAAGGGCGTTGGTATTTACCTGATACGCCCGTTCTCTGTGAGCTGAAGAGCTGTGAGCTGAAAAGCATCCAGAAGTGGCATTATTTCTCTTTTATCTTGCTGGCGTTGGATAAGCAGGCTAGTCCTTAAACAGGAATTTTTTTCTTTTTGCAATTGCTTTTGGATCATTACATTGGAGTGAAGCCGCAAGTGCCATTTCAAACAGCGGGACAAATAAAACAATATAAATTGTAAAGATAGAAGCAACACGGTTATAGACATAAGTGGGAAGAGATAGGTACTAGGAAGGATGAGTAGAATAATAGTAATATAGCCTTAGTAAATAATTTGACAGTATTGTGGGGATTAGTTGTTTAGCAGAGTAATGGCATTCGGGGGAAAAACTGTCCTTGTGTCTACTTGTTCTGGGTGTGCAGTGCCCTATAGCATCGTTTGAGGGTACAAGTTGAAACATTTTATTTCCAGGATGTGAGGGGTCTGTAGATATTTTCACAGCCCTCTTTTTGACTTGTGCAGTATACAGGTCCTCAGTGGAAGGCAAGTTGGTAGCAATTGTTTTTTCTGCAGTTCTAATTATCCATTGAAGTCTGTGTCTATCTTGTTTGGTTGCATAGCTAAACGAGACGGTTATAGAGGTACAGATGACAGACTGAATAATTCCTCTGTAGAAATGAATCAGCAAGTTCCTTGGGCAGTTGGAGCTTTCTGAGTTGGTGCAGAAAGAACATTCTTTGTTGTGCTTTTTTATGACATTTCTGATGTTAGGTGTCCATTTTAAGTCTTGAGATATGATAGAACCTAGAAACTTCAGGGTCTCTACTGTTGTTACTGTGTTTTCTAGTATTGTAGGAGGTGGTTGTATAGGAGGGTTTCTCCTAAAAGCTACCACCAATTCTACGGTTTTGAGTGTATTTAATTCAAGATTGTTCTGGTTGCACCACAAGGCTAATTACATAAATACAGTTATCTGAAGAAATAATAAAATACAGTTATTATATATATATTATAAATTATATATAATTTTATATATAGTGTAAAATACAGTTATGTAAAGAAACTACACCCTGGAGCTATATCTTACGTATCACAACATAGTAAAAATAATCTCATCCTTAGCAGTTTAAAAATAAGTAAATATAACATCAGATGAGCAACGATGATATACTATACCCATATCAATTTTTTTACAAAAACAAAGCAAAAACAGAGATGTGAAAAACTAAAAACACTCTTACTTCTTCCATATGTATGAGAAGGCAACGTAGCAACCAGTGCTGTTGATCAAATGCCAACTGATGATCAATTGATCATTATCAAGTGTGACTATATCTATAAAAGCCAAAATTGTAGGAGTTTCCTGGTCTCCAGCACTGAGGTGTGAATTAGATGCCAAAAAGTAAAGACATCACCAGGGATCTTAGAGAACCAACTGCTGCTGCCCATCAATCTGGGAAATTCCAAACAATTTAAACTCCATCATTCTGCGTTCCATTCACAAGTGGAAAACATTCAAGACACTGGCCAATCTTCTCAGGAGTGGAAGTCCAAGCAAATTCACCGAAGGTTCAGAATGCACAATGCTCAGAGAAATTACAAAAAATCCAAGCATTACATAATACAATAATAGAATTCTTTATTGGCCAAGTGTGATTGGACACACAAGGAATTTGTCTTGGTGCAAATGCTCTCAGTGTACATAAAAGAAAAGATACATTTCAAGCTCTACATCTCAGGCCTCAATTAGTGTATTAAGTGTTAAAGTTCATGACAGTAAAATTAGAAAAAGACTGGACAAGTATGATTCGTTTGGAAGGGTTGCCGGGAGAAAGCCTCTGATTTCTAAAAAAGGACATGGCAGCAACACTTAGATTTCCAAATTTGCATTTGAATAAATCAGAAGAGTTCTGGAACAATCTTCTTTAGATGAGACTAAAGTGCAGATGTTTGGCCATAATGCACAGTGCCATTTTGATGAAAGCAAAACAAAACAAAACATATCAACACAAAGATCTCACACCAACCATCAAGCACAGTGATGAAGGCCTGATCATTCGGGCTTGTTTTGCAGCCACAGGACTGGCCACTTTGCAGTCATTGAGTCGTTTATGAAGTCCCCTCTATTCTAAAGTATTCAGAATCAGAATAGACCTGGAAGGGACCTTGAAGGTCTAGTAGTCCATCCCTCTGCTCAAACAGGAGATCCTACACCATTTTACACAAGTGTCTTCTTCAAAATGTCCAGTGATGAAGCACCCACAAGGTCTGAAGGCCAGCTGTTCTACAGGTTAATGTCCTCACTGTTAGGATGGTGAGTGAGGACTAACTATACAACTGAACATCCCAAAAAGTCCTCTCTCTCTATATATATATATTTTTACAAAGTGCTAGGTTAAGCACAGTTGAAACAGGTTAATACATGGATGGGGCACGGATAGGAAATACCATGCTTGTTGGGTAGACATGGAAGTTCAAAAAAAAATCTCAGGAGAGAGCAGAGGAAGATCAGTCCGATATTGTTGCCAAGAAAAAAGCTGGTCCATAAGAGAATAACTGAATTGGAAGGGACCTTGGAGGTCTTCTAGTCCAATCCCTACTCAGGCAGGAGACTTTATATCATTCCTGATTAATTGCTGTCCCGTCTCCTCTTGAAACCCTTCAGTGATGAAGAACTCACAACTTTTGGAGGGAAGCTCTTCCCAAGGAATTAATCTTAACTTGAAGGATAATTTTTAAAATCTTCCCACTAGCAAAAAATTGCAGCCACCACTGTTAAAACATTGAGCACCAGTGGACTCAAAATTTGGGGAGGGGAGGGAAGGAACACGTAGCAGCAGCTGGTATGCTTCAGCCTGGTTGCTTCTCTGCTTCCACATCCCGGAGGAAACCCAACAGCCCAACTTGCTCCCAGCCTCTCCTCCCACCTGACCTCAACTCACCTTCCAGCTGCTGCTTCGACCCTGGGAAGAGCAGAAAAACCACTCTGCACACCACCTTCCTCGCAGGAGTGATCCGGAAGAAAAAGCTCATCTCCTCCCATCCTTTCTAGCAATGCTGAACTCGATGGTTTTAACTCCTTTATGCTCAACCACAGAAGCCTATTAAGGGTTTTCTAGTCACTGATAAGAGCAAAAGAACAGGCTTGAGTGTCTCTAACATATTTATAAGATGTTTCACTGATTAAATGCTACCAGGTCATTTTCCAGTCCTTGCAACCTATCTTTGCAATTGATCCACGTGCAATAGTGAAAAGTGACACTAAAGTAGGTTGTAAAGATTAGCTAAAAGCTGAGCCCTAAATGTTTATGAAGTTCTTAAAGAATTACATAGAGTTGGAAGAGACCAACTTTCCAAGCAGGAGATCCTATACTGTTCCAAATGGCTGTCCAATCTCCTCTTTAAAAAACCCATTGATGCAGCACCCACAATTTCTACAGGCAAAGCATTTCCACTGATTGTTCTCATTGAAAGGAAAATTCTCCTTGATTCTAGGTTGGATGCCTTTTTGATAAGTCTTCTTCTTTTACTCTTTGTGCTCCTCTGAGGGTCATTGGTCCATCTCCTTTTTTTCTGTTTGAGCCCCTCAAATATTGAAAGACTGATATGATGTAACCCCAATCCTTCTCTGTGTTAGACTAGACCAGGGATCTGTAGGTTTCCTACAGGGAAGGAGGGAAGGAGGGGGAGAGAGAGAAAGATTAAAAATAATGGGGGCTTTGGGCTACCAGATTGCGAGCTTTATTATCAAGCAGCTGTATTAACATGGGGGGGAATGGATAAGACTTAGACACAAAATTACTGTTTTTGAAAGGCCTTGGAGGAGTGTTAGGATATTAAATTTAGTAGCTGAAACAGTAAAATTGTACAATGGGCAAGAACAGGCAGCTCTAAGTTGATTGGCTGGAGAGTGCTGGCCCCTGCATGAGGCAATCTAAGCTATGATTGGTTGCTGTGGATGTAAAGGGGGAGTTTCCCATTTTCCCCGCTTTTTTTCTTCTCTCTGCTCTGTATCCTATTTGGATTTACCTCAGGATGTTTCTGTGTTCCTGACCATCTTGTTTGCTGTAAATATGTTAAATGTATTCATTTATACAAAACTACAATTTTGCCTCAGTTTGTCTGATTTCATTTGGAAATTTTCTGCATTTGGAAATTTTCTGATTTCATTTGGAAATTAATTCCCTGATGGATTACTGTCCCTATTAGACCCAGAAAATAAATCCATTTGTGGTGGATGTCATTTCCTGGAAACATCACGGGGAGGAAAGAATTGTTGTCATATCCAGCTGATGGATTAGCCAGAAGGATGTAAAGGATCCTGGTGAGAAAAAAACATTTCTGCTCTGGGAGGTCCCCTTCCTCTGGGACTCATGGAGGAGTTTGGGATTATGAGCGCACACAAATGAATGGCTTTGTGAGCCTGAGCTCTTTCCAAGAAGCTCCCATGGGGATCACAGTCGATTCTTAAAAGACCCCTCAACATGGTTTGGAAACTGCAGTTTCGTTTGGAGAAGGCTGAAAAGGATGTGGCTCCTATGGATTTGGAGCTAATAGACTCAATGAATGATGAACTGGGCTTTCTTAAGAAGACTGGAGAATGGACCTATCATATCTAACTGGAAAACCATTTGGAAAATGTACAACCGAGAGCTTTTAGGATTTGGGCGAATAAGACACAACTGTTGACTTATTGTTCTCAACTTAAATTTTAAGAAAAAGTTTTATTAATAAAATTCAAACAAAGATATATCGTCCCGGACAAATCAGAGACAATGATTCCGGTGATTTCTTGTAAATAAATCTTGTAAACTTTATACAAATTAAATGGAACAGTAGATTATTAACAAAGTACTTTGATGTTTAACTTTGTTGTTAATTACAATGCCTTTATAGATCATAGATAAATGGCTGTCCAGTCTCCTCTTTAAAAACCCCATTGATGGAGCACACAACTTCTATAGGCAAAGCATTTCCACTGATTGTTCTCACTGAAAGGAAATTTATCCTTGATTCTAAGTTGCATGTCTTTTTATTTGTTTATTTATTGCTGCCTATTCGCCCATGGTGACTCGAGGCGGCTTACACAATGTAAAACCATATTTAAAACAAAAAATAAAAATAAAAAACAATAAAAACAAATAAAAAGAATCAAATAAATTAGTAAACTACAAGAGAACAAAATTTGGAAAATAAAAAATAACTCCATAACTCCCACCCCACGCCCTGACAACAGCAGATCACACTAGCCATTTGATGGGCTCCATCCCGCTCTGAGTCCCACCAGGTGTACTTCCCTCAGGGATGGGACCGGCGACATTTCCTGCCTCCCTGCTCTAATGGTTCGGGTAGATGTGACTGGCAAGGGATGCTCCCTCAGATAGCCTGGTCCCAAGCTATGAAGGACTTTAAAGGTGACAACCAGCACGTTGAATTGCACCTGGAAGCAAATCGGCAACCAATGCAGCTCCTGCAGGAAAGGTGACACATGTGCACACGGAGGTCTGCACAAAACCATGCGGGCCAATGCATTTTGCACCAATTGGAGCTTTTGGATGCTCTTCAGTGGCAGCCCCATGTACAGCATGTTGCAATAATCAAGATGGGAAGTGACCAGGACATGAGTGACTGTGAGTAGGGACCGTTGGTCCAGGAAACGGCGTAACTGGTGCACAACCCACAGTTGCGCAAAGGCCCTCCTGGCCACGACCGCCACCTGCTCTTTGAGCAAGAGTCGTGAATCCAGGAAAACCCCTAGATTATGGACAGGGTCTGTTTAGGGGAGTGCCACACCATCCAAGACCAAACGTGGCAATTCTGCCTGAGCCAACGAACCCCAAACCCAGAGCCACTTGGTCTTGCAAGGGTTTAGTTTCAAGCCATTGCTTCCCATCCAGCCCCTAACAGCCTCCAGGCACTGCGAGAGGGAGGACACAGCAACACTTAACTCACCATGGGCCGAGACATACGGCTGAGTATCATCAGCATATTGGTGATACCTCAGTCCATGGTGATGGATGATCTCACTCAGCGGCTTCATATAAATGTTGAACAGGAACAGAGGGAGTACTGAGCCCTGCAGAATCCCGTAAAGCAGTGGGAGAGGGCTGCATCTCTCCCCACCTATCAACACTGACTGAAAGCGGCCGCAGAGGAAGGAAGTGAAACAAGACAGCACAAGGCTCCCACTGCCATCCCCCAAAGCCGCACTAGGAGAATCCCATGGTCAGTGGTATCAAAATCTGCTGAGAGGTCAAGTACAGCAAAGATGGATGCACTACCCCCATCCTGCTCCTGTCAGAGATCATCCAAAAGTGTAACCAATTCCGTTTCTGTCCCAAATCCAGGCCTGAATCCTGGCGGGAGGGGTCGAAATAATCCGTTTCATCTAGAAACCTCTGGAGCTGCTGCGCAATCACCTTCTCAACAACCTACCCCAAAAAGGGAAGATTGGAAACAGATCGGAAATTATCCAACCGGGTGGAGTCTACCAATGGTTTCTTAAGAAGAGGGTGGACCTTAAAGTGCTGGGGCACCGTCCCCTCCTGTAGAGAAGCATTAATCACTGTTAGAGTCCACCTGCCTCTCACCTCCTGGGAAGTTTTCACAAGCTTTCACAAGCCAGGAGGGACATGGGTCTAAAATACAGGTGCTTGCGCGAATACTCCCTAGGATCCTGTCCACTTCCTCAGGAGCAACAGGGTCAAAACGTTCCCAGATAACAGGGCAAAAATCTGCCTCAGGAGCTTTCACTGGAGCAGCAACCACACCAGCATGTAACTGGGAACGAAGTCAAGCGATTTTGTCTTCCAGAAAATCCAGAACTTCCTCTGCATGCCCCTTCCAGTGGACCTCAATCTCCTCCTTCCCTAGGAGGAGATGGCTCATCTTAAAGAGGGTCGCTGGGCGATTATCTGCAGACGTAATTAGTATGGAGAAATATTCACACTTTGCTGCATGAATCACAAGGTAGGTTTAGTAGCAGCTCTTACCCCTGTTCGATCAAGTTCATCTCCTGTCTTCCGCCAGTGGCGTTCTAGAGTCTCCTCATGCGTTTCATCCCTCTCAGTTTCTCTGTATGCCACGGGGTACAGAGAGGTCTATGGGTGAGGAGAGGTTGCAAGGGTGCAATCCCATCCAGAACCTCAGTGACCTTTCTATTCAAACAGTGACTAAGAGCTTGAATGGCCTGCAGAATAGATCTGCAGTTATAACCCCCAGCTTCTTCTGGAACCAAGGGCAGGTCTACCAATTCCAAGGTCACATAGACACTGCGCCGACAAGAACACCAAAACGGGAGTGTGACCACTATTACTAGTCGGACTCTGGATAATCTGGGACAGGTCCGTGGAAGTGATGGTTTCCATGAAATCTTGGGCTACCTCCGCCCACAGAGAAGGCAGGTTGAAATCTGGGGAATTCCACCAACAGTCCTGCGCCAAGGTCCAGGAGCCCAGGTAGGGAAGCTGCCATGCAGCAGGGAGGCTATCCCACCTGATCCCTTGAGCCCAATCTAAGAAAAAAGGTCTCACAGCCGGGGATTTGCTGAACAGTGCTTCTAGAGGCTACTAGAGATTCTCTGATAACAACAGCCACACCTCCTCCGCCCTGAAGTCTAGATTGGTTCCATGGTCGATAACCTTTTGATAAGTCTCCCTCTGTTACTCTTTCTGCTGCTCTGAGAGGCATTGGACAATAGGTCCACCCCCTTTTCTTGTTTCAGTCCCTCAAATGATATCACCCCAGACCTTTTCTGTGTTAGACTAGATCAGGCATGTCCAAAGTCCAGCCTGGGGGCCAATTGCCACCTGCTTTCAAATATCGAGCGGCCCGCAGCCTCTTCTCCCTGCCGGCTCAGCCTGTCACTCATCCCTGCCAGCCTGTGTTTTTCTCATTTTAATGTTAATGGTTCAAAAATGTCAGGCTGAATGGTCGGCCTCCACACATTTTCAACTCACCAAATCTGGCCCTCCTTGAAAAAAGTTTGGATACCCCTGGATTAGATATATCCAGTTCCTGCAATAGTTCATTGTAGAACTACTCTGGAGTACAAATACAGAAATTACAAGGAAGGGTATGTTTAAGTCAAAAGAAGAAAATAGAACAATTGTTAAAATTATATGGAGTGTTGTGAAAATATACAAACTTCCATGACACCAGATTATCAAACCATCAAAAATTGAACAATTCATAATCTGGAACTTTTCTCAGGCAGTCCTAGGAGGTCTGTTATGCAGTATTTTTCACATATTGTGGCCATATATTACCAATTCAGTTAACATTTTAAACCATTGCACATTACAACCTACACAACAACACTGGTTTAAAAGGATATTGTGTTACTGAAAGGGAGCCATGGATTTTTAGGATTGCATTTACAACTACCAAGTGCATTGGAATTGAAATAGTTTGTAGACAGTTTTTGGGCTGATGATGTATAAGATAGAAAGTCAATGTCAGGATTTGTTATAATGTTAGCAAATACGCTAACTAGTTGGAAATCTAGAAAACAGACTTCAGATGCCACAGCTTTCCACAGCTGCAGCACAATTCATAGCATTATCAGAATTGTGTCCAGAGATGATATGGGGTGTGTGTGTGTGTGTGTGTGTGTGTTTGTATAATGGTTAGTTAGTAAAGGATTTGAATATTGAAGTGAAAGGAGTTATACCAATATTTGAAGATAACACATGTATACAGATGGCAACAGGTGTGAGTACAAATAAAAAAGAAGCATGTTGACATAAAATAATGTAATGTCAGGGAAACAGGGAAAGAAAATGTAATAAGTCATAATTTATTGTCCACCAGACAATAAATTATGACTTATTACATTTTCTTTCCCTACTTCCCTGACATTACATTATTTTATGTCAACAGATTTTATGTCCACCAGACAATAAATTGACAAAACCATTAAGTATACAAAAAACACAAAGATCTTATGAAATAATTTGGTTTCAATGCTGTCCAGCTATAAATTGGGGGAGTGTTAGCGTATTAAATTTAGCTGGAACAGAAAATTTTTAGAATGGGCAAGAACAGGCAGTTCTAAGTTGATTGGTTGGAGAGTGCTGGCTCCTGCATGAGGCAATCTACCCTATGATTGGTTGCTGATTTTCCCTCTTTACACCTCTTCTGAGGTATGTTTTTACCTACATTCCTAATGAGAGATGAGAAATGAAATTAAAGCCTTTTATAAACTCATCAACTTTTCCCTCAGTTGGATTTCCACTTGGGCAATAAGGAACTATTTATGCCAGTAGCATCATCCACAGTCAGATTAGTCTCTATAAGTCCTCCAGTATATCGCCAGGTTTGAATTCTGACAGAAATATACCCACAATCAGGTTGCTCAAAAGGTTTCCCACCTGTGTGAGTCCTCTGGTGTTTCACAGGGTCAGAATTCCCATTGAAACTTTCCCATATTCTACACATGCAAACAGTTTCTCTCCTGGGTCAATCCTCTGATGATTCAGCAGTCAGGAATTCCGACTGAAACTGTTCCCATAATCAGAATATTAAAAGGGTTTCGCTCCTTTGTGAGTTCTCTGGTGTTTCACCAGGCAGCAATTCTGACTGAAACTTTTCCTGCAAATAGGACATTCAAATGGTTTCTCTCCTGTGTGAGTCCTCTGGTGTTTCACCAAGCTGCAATTCTGACTGAAATTTTTCCCGCAAACAGTACATTCAAAGGGTTTCTCTCCTGTGTGAGTCCTCTGGTGTTTCATCAGGTTGGAATTCTGACTGAAATTTTTTCCACAAACAGGACACTCAAAGGGTTTCTCTCCTGTGTGAGTCCTCTGGTGTTTCACCAGGCTGGAATTCTGACTGAAACTTTTCCCACAAATAGGACATTCAAAGGGTTTCTCTCCTGTGTGAGTCCTCTGGTGTTTCATAAGGTTGGAATTCTGACTGAAACGTTTCCTGCAAACAGAACATTCAAAGGGCTTCTCTCCTGTGTGAGTCCTCTGGTGTTCCACCAGATAAGAATTCTGACTGAAATTTTTCCCACAAAGAGGACATTCAAAGGGTTTTTCTCTTGTGTGAGTCCTCTGATGGCTCACTAGGCGAGAATTCTGCCTGAAATTTTTCCCACAAAGAGGACATTCAAAAGGTTTCTCTCCTGTGTGAGTCCTCTGATGATTCAGCAGACTGGAATTCTGCCTGAAACCTTTCCCACAGTCAGGACATTCATAGGGCTTTTTTCCTGGGTGAGTCCTCTGGTGTGTTACCAGGTTGGAATTCTGGCTGAAACTTTTCCCACATACAGGACATTCAAAGGGTTTCTCTCCTGTGTGAGTCCTCTGGTGTATCACCAAGTCGTAATTCTGTCTGAAACTTTTCCCACAAAGAGGACATTCAAAGGGTTTTTCTCCTGTGTGAATCCTCTGATGTGTTACCAGGTTGGAATTCTGGCTGAAACCTTTCCCACATACAGGACATTCAAAGGGTTTCTCTCCTGTGTGAGTCCTCTGGTGTTCTGCCAGATGAGAATTCTGACTGAAACTTTTCCCACAAAGAGGACATTCAAAGTGTTTTTCTCTTGTGTGAGTCCTCTGATGGCTCACTAGGTGAGAATTCTGCCTGAAATTTTTCCCACAAAGAGGACATTCAAAAGTTTTCCCTCCTGTGTGAGTCCTGTGGTGTTTTGCCAGGTGAGAATTCTGCCTGAAACCTTTTCCACAAACAGGACATTCAAAAGGTTTCCCTCCTGTGTGAGTCCTTTGGTGTTCTGCCAGATGAGAATTCTGACTGAAACTTTTCCCACAAAGATGACATTCAAAGGGTTTCTCTCCTGTGTGAGTTATCTGATGTCTTACCAGTTGAGAATTGTAACTGAAACTTTTTCCACAATCAGGACATTCAAAGTGTTTCTTTCCTGTGTGAGTCCTCTGGTGTTTCACGAGGTCAGAATTTTGGCTGAAACTTTTCCCACAAAGAGGACATTCAAAGGGTTTCTCTCCTGTGTGAGTTCTCTGATGTCTTACCAGTTCGGAATTATAACTGAAACTTTTCCCACAATCATGACATTCAAAAGGTTTCTCTCCTGCATGAGTCCTCAGGTGTCTCACAAAATGGGAATATCCAATGAAATGTTTCCCACAATTTGGACAGTCATATGGCTTCTTCCTGCTGTGAGTCCTCAGATGTATCACCAAGTTGCCATTTTTCTTAAAGGATTTACCACATTGGAAGCACTTGTAGGGCATCTCTTCTGGGTGGGTTCTTATGCGAACTGAAAGGATCTGTTCTAACAAAAGCTTTTGCCACATTCAGATAATTTATATATGCTTTTCTCCAGAGTGGATTCTTCCCTGCTTAATCACTTGCAATTTGACATCTGCTTTTTCCGTAATCGGCAGAACTATCGAACTTTTTCGCCACTGATATTCTTGAGAAGGTCAAAAATATATGTGATCCCTTGTTTAGTGGTGCTTTGATTTAAGCCCTTTTCGTCCTCACAGACAACACCTGTATTACTATCTGCCCGATGTGCCCATCCAATTAACCTTTTCCTCTCCACTCACTTCCAGATATTTTCCTCTTTTTCTGAATGGAAAAATAATCTCCCTTGCCTTTTTTGTGTATTGTGTCCTTGAGTTCCACATATTCTACTTTTTCCAGCTCAAAATCTCTCATTGATTTTCTTTCCTTTGTCTCTCAAGTGCTGTGGAAGGAGAAGAATTGGGTAGTTTTTTTCTGATGGAAATGGAGAATATTTTTATTTCTGCCTCAATCTGCTTTGCTTTTCAATATTGCTTGTTATTCTCAGTTGTCCGATGTGGTCTTCTGGTATCATCTTTGTCTGTAAGATTCAAATGAAAATGTAGCTTTTATTGTTTATAAAAGGGTTGCAGAAGATGTGAAAAATTTACATTACAATGAAAAAGCAAACATGCCAATATGCTAGAATAATCTCTAACATCAAGATATTCAGTTCCAATATCCATTCAATGATTAAATTCACTTGTTGACTTAGGTCAGTCACAAATTCTCAGCTCTTCAAAGGGTTATCATCAAATATATATGGTAGATAGATAGAATTCTTTATTGGCCAAGTGTGATTTGATACACAAGGAATTTGTCTTTGGTGCATATGCTCTCAGTGTACATAAAGAAAAAAATAAAATACATTCATCAAGCATCATAAGATACAACACTTAGTGGTAGTCATAGGTTACTAATAAGCAATCAAATCATACAAGGAAACAAAAGAAGAAAAATATAAGTTTATTATGGTCTTAGACCAGCAATAGACATCACTATTTATAATATATATAAAAAATAGTACTGACATCTTATAATATGTTAATAGTGGATAATCACATCCCTGTTAAGAAAATACATGTTCTCAAATAGTTAGGGTCACCCCCTGGTTTATATGAGTGGAGAGCCAATAAGTATGTGTGTAAATATCATTTCCCACAGATTGTTCTATCACCAAAAATTGGCACAAATTGACAGCTATCGTTCTGTAACCAATCTTTCTTTCTTTCTTTCTTTCTTTCTTTCTTTCTTTCTTTCTTTCTTTCTTTCTTTCTTTCTTTCTTTCTTTCTGTCCCTTTCTTCCATCCCCCTTTCTTCCTTTCACTTCCTTCCTTTCTTTTTCTTTCTTTCTTTTTTCTTTCCTTTCTTCTCTCTTCCTCTCTCTTTCTCTCTCCCTCTCTCCCCCCCTCTTTCCCTGTCTCTTTCTCTCTCTGTCCTTTCCCTTCCTCCTTCCTTCTCCCCTTCTAAAGCTAGGAGACCCACCTGAAACACACACACACACACACACATTTCCATCATTGCTCGTTAACTTACGTTCTTCCCAGCCAGTCTCCTAGAGTCCCAGGGACCAGGCGCGATTATCCGTTTGCACCCGGTCCTGCATTGCCCCGGCAGGCAAGGCTTCCGGGTCCAACAAAGGGGCCGGGACTTCCTCCACTCCCCTCAAGCTCCCACCCCGCTGGCCTCTCAACTGCCTGCAAAATGCAAACTTACCTTTGTCCTGTGGCTGGTGCCAGAGGAAAAAGTGAGCCAGCCAGGGCTGAGCCGTCGCCACTCAGCTGTCCTCCAGCCCGCATCTCGTCCCCTGCTGCTACTCGGATGCACCACAGCTGCTGGGGCTCGCAGCTGCCCGGGGGGGCTGCAACACGTGTCCACCCGCATTGCCCCTCTGCCTGCGACCCCTCCCTCACCGGGCCGAGGGTTTAGCCGAGTGCAGGCCACCAAGGAAGACCTGTTCTCACGAGGCTTGACTCGCACCATTCTCACAGAATGCGGCTCGCATTCAGCCAAAGTGCCTAGGCCGGCGGGTGAAGGGGCGAGGCAGGCCCAGGCGCCACAGCGTTGTACTCCCTGGTCGCCCCCTCCCCCGCCCCTAGTAGGCAAGGCCAAGCAGCTGCGGAGAATCCAGGCGGGGAGCGAGATGCAGGCTGGTGGGAACCCGAGCTGCGAAAGGTCAGCCCGGCTTGCCTTCCTCTCTGCCACCAGCTTGCCTGGGAAGCTGGAGGCTGGGGACGGGGGGGGGACCTTGCTGGGCCACGAAAGCCGCATGGGCAGCTCTCATGGCTAAGCAAGCAAGGGCGGCCCCCGCGGCTAAGCAAGCCAGACAGGGATTGGGGCGGGGGCAGCTAGTTAGGGTGAGGGTGGCAGTGGCACGGCGGTGGCTGGCGAGGCCAGCAAGGAGTCGGGATTCAACCATAGCTTGAGGAGGCGGTGGTGGCAAGGGCAGTGATGGCAGTACCGCAGTGGTGGCAGCCTAGGCTGGCCAAGGAGTCGGGAGTCAACTGGGGCTGGCAGCAGCAGCAGCATATAGGAGACCGGGGCTTGCAGAACCTCACTCACATAAGCAGATCACGGTGGAAGGCAGACAGCAATGGCTGGTATCAGGCTCCGAGTTCCCCTCGGAGCCCGTCAGTTCCAAACACACCTCACAGCAAGTCAGCTGGCAATGGAGAATATCACCTTAGCTCTGCTGACACCGGATCTGTATTGTTGTTTGTGTGCTAGCCAAGATTGCTTTAGAATGACTCAGCGCAGCTGCGAACTGCAGGATAGATTCTGAGACAACTGCGGGCTGAAGGACGGATTCTGAAACAACTACGGGGCTGGATGTGGCTTTTTCATGTATTGATGTAGTGCATATTGTTAGAGGGGGTTGGGGCACATGTTGGTGGTAATTAAGCATTGAGGTAAGACATGGTGAAGGTGGCACTAGGTGGGGATCAGTTAATGAGGATCGAAATAGGTAGAGATGTTATAGGGTTAATAGCATTTAGAGATAATAGGTTAGGTGTGACCAGGACTAGAACTGCCTATAGGCCTGGGTGTGGTGGTGGGGTGTGTCTCATGGTAATGATAATAAAAGGAGAGAGAGCAAACTCAAACCCAATGCCAACCTTACCTGGCTTTTAGCCATTCTTGCCTGATTAGAGCGTTTGTTGTTTGCTGAATAAACCATCATTGTCCTAAAGAGGAGCTGGACTTTGGATTCATTTAAAGACAAATCTTCAATACTCAAGGACTAGCTGAGAGCTGGCAGGCAGGCGAAGGAAGACTGCAGGCAGCAATGGCGCATGGCTGAGATAAAGATGGGTGGGGTGGGTGGGGTTAAAATGCAATCAGCTTGTTGCGCATGTGTGCAATGTTGCGTGTACATGTGATGTGCATGCATGCGATGTTGAACATTTGTGCTATAAATTGGGGGGGGGTGTTAGTGTATTAAATTTAGCTGGAACAGAACAATTTTAGAATGGGCAAGAACAGGCAGTTCTAAGTTGATTGGTTGGAGAGTGCTGGCTCCTGCATGAGGCAATCTATGCTATGATTGGTTGCTGTAGGTGTAAAGAGGGATTTTCCCATTTTTCCTGCTTTTTTTCCTTCTCTGTGCTCTGTATCCTATTTTGAAGGTTGAAGCGGATGTGGCTTCTACAGATTTGGAGTTAATAGACTCGATGCATGATGAACTGAACTTTCTTAAGAAGACTGAAGAACAGACTTATCATATCGAACTGGAAAACAATTTGGAAAATAGATCAACCAAGAGTTTTTATGATTTGTAGAAATAAGACACAACTGTTTTCTTAATTGCTCTGAACTAAAATCTTAAGAAAAAGTTTTATTAATAAGAATCAAACAAAGATATTTCACCCCAGACAAATCGGAGACAATGATTCTGGTGATTTATGGTAAATAGGAAACCATTCTAAATTTTATACAAATTAAATGGAATAGTAGATTGTTAACAAAGTGCTTTGATGTTTAATTTTGTTGGTTCACCTGTTAATTACAACGCCTTTAGATCAGAGGTCGCCAACCTTTTGGACCTTAGGGACCACCAAACTCATAATTTTAGATCACAGGGACCACTAACTGGTTCTGTGGGCGTGGCCTCATTTGTGGGTGTGGCTTGGTGGTCATGTGACTGGCTGGGCATAGCTTGTATGTAAATATATTTATATAAATATTGATTTTTTTTAATAAAGAGCAACTTTTACCGCAAATCAGGCAGGCAGATTGAGTTGCTCACAGAATCACAGATTCATTCAGAAATCTATCTGCCATTGGCTAACTCTGTCTGTCACATAAAATTTGCTAGCAAGCAAAGTCACAAAATTAACTCACAACACACCATGTATGTACATATTGAATTTTTTATAAAAAAAGAGCAACCTTCAGTCCTAAGGGAAGCAGAGCTGAAGATCTAAAGACTAGCTAGAAAGCAAGAAATCCAACCATTTCCTGCTTCCTAGCTAATCTAAATCTCCCAGCACAGCAGAACAAGTGATGGTCGGAAAAAGAAAAAATGGCAATTTTAGCAGGCAAGTTTGCCGGGTAAGGAGTGAGTGGGCGGGGAGCGTTCCTGCGGGCCATGTGGGCGGCACAGCCTTGTGTTTCTGTGCAGCTTGGATTAATTGCTTTGAGGAGGTGCTCTGGGGGTTAGATTTCTCTGTGGCCCACCAAAATTTTCTCAAGGCCCACCAGTGGGCTGTGGAGCACCGATTGGCAGCCGCTGATCTAAAGCAGCGGTTGCCAACCGGGGGGCCGTGAAAATTTTTTGGTGGGCTGCAGAGAAATCTCACCCCCAGAGCACCCCCCAAAGCAATTTATCCAGGCTACGCAGAAACACAAGGCTGCACTGCCCAAATGGCCCACAGGAACCCTCTCCACCCACTCACTCCTTACTCAGTAAACTTGCCTTAAATTTCTATTTATCCTTTTTACTGACCAAAATATATCTGAATATTTACATACATGGTGTGTTGTGAGTTAATTCACTTGCTTTGAGTTTAACTTTCCTTAGACTGAAGGTTTTAGGAGTTTGCAAGTAAACTTCACGGCAAGCAAATTTGAGAGACTGAGCTAGCCGATGGCAGATAGATAGATCACTGAATGAATCTGTGATTCTGTGAGCAACTCAATCTGCCTGATTTTGGGTAAAAGTTGCTCTTTTATATTAAAAAAATCAATATTTATATAAATATAATATTTACATATAAGCCATGTCCAGCCAGTCACATGACCAAGCCAAACCCACAAATGAGGCCACGCCCACAGAACCAGTTAGTTGTCCCTGGGATCTAAAATTATGAGATTGGTGGCCCCTGAGGTCCAAAAGGTTGGCGACCCCTGCTTTAGATCATAGATAGATGAATGTTGAATTGGTTGTAAATAGGTAGAAATTTATAAAATTTTGGGCCTGCTTCAGAAGGGGAGGAAACTAATATTGCTTCAATATGCTTATGAATATTCTAGTGGGGGGATAATAAAAGTAAATCTGTTTTTCTCTTTTGTAATGTACATTTTCTTTTTATTTGTTTTTTCAATTCTTGTTTTGCTTTTGAAAAAAATTCTTTGGTTTTGGAGTTTGTACTCTTTATTAATATTTTGAATAAAATAACCTGCTTTTTTAAAAAAAGTTCATTTACCACAAGCACGTTCAGGGAGCTACTGTGAAACTATTTTCTAAACTGCCTCTAAATTCATAGAATCATAGACACATGGGGTTGGTTGTATCATGGTGTCCAGAACTGAACACACTATTCTAGATCTGCTGTCACCAGCACAGTGTAAAGCAACTCTATCACTGCTTCTTGTCTTGGCACTATGCAAAAGCATTGGATTTTTTCGGCAGTGGCAGCACTATACAGCACAATATTGACAAAAGTGGTACTTATCATATGGCCTGGGGATACTTTGCCTGAGGTTTTGGAGATTTCCCAGAGGCAGCCACCATTTTCAATGCACCCACAATTCCTTAACACAGTCTAAAAGGTGTTAAGGGAGAAAAACAGAGTACTTTGTCCCAGTGACAATGATAACAGATAACATAGATAATCAGAGTTGGAAGGGACCTTGTAAGTCATCTAGTCCAACCTCCCGCCCAAGGGGGAGACCCTACACCATTTCTGACAAATGGCAGTCCAATCTCTCCTTGAAAGTCTCAAGTGATGGCGCTCCCACAACTTCTGAGGGCAAGCTGTTCCATTCGTTGATTGTTCTCATTGTCAGAAAGTTTCTCCTTATTTCCAGGTTAAATCTCTCCTTGTTCAGTTTCCATCCATTAATCCTTGTCTGGCCTACAAGCGCTTGAGAAAATAGCTTGACCCCTTCCTCCCTGTGGCAGCCCCTCAAATATTGGAAGACTGCTATCCTGTCTCCCCTGGTCCTTCTCTTTACTATACTAGCCAAGCCCAGTTCCTGCAACCATTCGTTGTATGTTTTAGCCTCCAGTCCCCAGTCATCCTGGTTGCTCTTCTCTGTACTATTTCTAGAGTCAACACCTTTTTTATAATGTGGTGAACAAAACTGGATGCAGTACTCTAGGTGTGGTCTTACTAAGACTTTATAGAGTGGTATTAGTACTTTCCCTTAATCTTGATTGTATCCTCTGTTAATGCAACTTAGGATTGCATTAGCTTTTTTGGCTGCTGCTGCATGGCTCATATTTAGCTGGTTGTCCACTAAGATTCCAAGATCCCTCTCACAGTTACTGCTATTGAGCTTGGTTTCACCCAGTCTATATGTGTACTTTTGGTTTTTCTTGCCTAAGTGTAGGACTTTACTTTTCTCTACATTGAATTTCATTTTGTTAGATATGGCCCAGTGTTCTAGTCTGTCAAGATCCATCTGGATCTTGAGCCTATCTTCTTGGGTGTTCGTTTTTCCTGCCAGCTTAGTATCACCTGCAAATTTGGGAAGTTCCCCTTCTGTTCCCTCATCTAAGTCGTTATTGAAGAGTACTGGGCCTAAGACGGAACCTTCTGGCACTCCACAGCTTACTTTCCTCCATGTAGACATAGACCCATTAAGGACTACTCATTGAGTACGGTTTGCCAGACAGTTGTGAGTCCATCTAGTGGTGGTGCTATTTATTCCACTTTTTTCTAGCTTACTAAGAAGTAGGTTGTGGTCTACTTTGTCGAATGCCTTGCTGAAATCTAAATATATTATGTCCACAGTATTTTGCTGGTCTACTAATTTTGTTACTGTGTTGAAGAATGAAATGGCGTGATCTGTTTTTAACAAACCTGTGCTGACTGCTAGCTATTACTTTATTTGTTTCTAGATGTTGGCAGATGTTTTTTTATTATCTTTTCCAGTATCTTCCCGGATATTGATGTTAGGCTGATTGGTCTATAGTTTCCTGGGTCTGTTTTTTTCCCTTTTTTGAAGATGGGAACCACACCAGCTCTTTTCCAGTTCTCTGGTAGTTCCCCGGTGCTCCAGGATTTTTGAAAGATATGGTGCAATGGTTCAGAGATGACCTCTGCCAGCTCCTTTAAAACTCTGGGATGTAATCCATCAGGCCCCGGTGATTTGTTTTCATCAAGATCGGACAGGTGTTGGAGGGCGGAGCTGGCGTCGTGACGATACGACATGCGATCTTGGAGGTCTGAGATTGCTGCCGATATCTTTGTTCCTGGACGATCCAATCAGATCTAAACCGTCCCAAAGAGACGGTGAAAGTGAAGAGCGCATACTGCCGATCCCAGGGATGCCACAAAGTCCCTGGTAGATCCAGGAGCTCTTCTTGCCAGTGGCAAAGAGGCAGCCATTAAAGCTGCTGAAGTTGGGATAGCTCCGAAACGGAAGAGAGCAGAAAGAGAAAGTGTGCCGGTTTGGTGAGAACTTTTTTTTTACTCTAAGATCTGAAAGGACACCCTAAGGCAGTGATCCCCAACCTTTTTGACACCGCGGCCCGGTACCGGCATCAGCTGGGCGCCGCAGCCCGGTACCGGCATCAGCTGGGCGCCGCCATCTTTTTTTGATGAAAAAGTGCTTCCGGTGACCTCACTGGAAGCACGTTTTCATCAAAAAGATAAGCGGCCAGCGCTTCTGGTGAGCTTTCCGGGTAGAAATGGCTTTCTACCCGGAAAAGCTCACGAGGTGAGCGCCGCCATCTTTTTGATGAAAGCGTGCTTCCGGTGAGCTTTCTACCGGAAAAGCTCACCGGAAGCACTTTTTCATGAAAAAAAGATGGCGGCGCCCAGCAAGCCAGCGGCCTAGTAGGAGTTGTTCCGCGGACCAGTACCGGTCCTCGGACCGGTGGTTGGGGACCCCTGCCCTAAGGGAAAGAAAGAATCTGTAAAAGTTTTGACAGAAGTGACTAAGTGGCGATTTTAAACAGGAATGTCAAAGTAATGTTTTGTTTTTTTCTTCTTATTGCTGGATTTTCTATATACGATCTTGCATTTTGAAACTGGGCTGGTTTTTTCGTTTATATCTATTTGGTTTTTTCTTCTTCTCCTTTTTGATTTTGTAATATTTTAGGCTAGAGGCTCCCTTTAGTTAATTCATTTTTTTTAAATATCTTTTTTTTCTTTTTATCAACTCTTTATTATATTTTGCTCGGAAAAGGAGGGGGAGCAAAGGAACTCTGTAACACTGCCAACTAGAGGCTTGAAAATATTCTTTTCCCTGTGACCAGACAAAGCTGAGAAAGAAAGAACTGAGACTCTTTTTCAAGGACATTGCTATTTGATAAGATAGAGGGGAGAGCATGAGAGAGTATTATTACAGGTGCTCTTCTGGATTTCTATCAACAGCTGGACTCTGGTGTTGAAATGTAGGGGGGGAAAAGGTGATAAGTTTTTGGAGAAGAGAGCTATAATAAGAGCCTTGAATAATTAAAGTGCAGTGTGCCCTTTTTACTTTTTCTAAGTTGTGCTATCCCTCCTCATCAGCTTTATTGTATTTTTTTTAATCTCCTTTTTTGTAATAACTGTTTGGGTTTTTGGCTTTGTTGGAGCTTGCCTTTGTTTTTCTCTCTTTTTTTGGAAGTCCAACCTCTACGTTTGCTTTTTATTTTAAAGGGAAAGCCTTAAAGGCCTTTTTTTTTTTCTTTCCTGGTACTTTTGTTTTTTTATTTACTTTTTTGGTTTATTTTTATGTATTTTTTTCTATTTGAGACCCTTCAATTGGATTAAGGTGTTGAAGAACCTGAAGAATTTTTCCTTTTTCTTTTTTTTCCTTTTTTTTCCTTTTAAGCTCTTTTTCTTTATCTTATTATCGATTGGATTAAGGTATACAAGAACCTGAAGAAATTTTGTCCTCTCTTTTTTCTTTTCTTCTTCCTTTTTTATTATTATTATTGGGCTTCTTTTTTTTTTTACTATTTTTATTTTGAACTACAATTGGTTATTTTACAATTGGATTAAGGTTTAGAAGAACCTGAAGATTTTGAATTGCTTAAAATGAGTAGGAAATTTACAGCTCCTGGCTATTTAACTTCTACTTTTGCCTCTCTACCATCTGGAGGACAACATTCAATACAGAAAATGTTAAAGCAAGAAAAAGAACAAGAAAAAGTGACTCTGCAGATGATTATGCAAGGAATTCAAAATATCCAAGCAAGATCAGAGAATATTGAAAAGAGAATAGAAAACATCGAACAAAGAACAGAGAACATTGAACAAAGAACAGAGAACATTGAACAAAGAACTGAGAGCATTGAACAAAAAATAGGGAAAACCGATGAAAAAGTGGAGAACATCCAACAAATGATGTTGAAGTATGACGAGAGATTCCAAAAAATTGAAGAAGCTAAACAAAGAGACAAGAAGATTGGAGATGTTGAGATGGGAGATGGATAGATCAGAATTCTATCTCAGATTCCAAAACGTAGAGGAAGAAAAAGGACAAAACCTAGCTGAGATAATGATAGAAATATTGGCTGAAGCTTTGGAAATAACTCAAAAGAAGATGATGGACGGAATAGGTTGAGGATGAGGTTTAGCTTACCAAGAGAAGTTCACATTAGATTTACAAAGAAAGCCATTAAAACGCAAATATTGCAAGTGGCAAAAGAGAAGACATTGAAATACAAAGACAAGGAGATTGTGGTCTTGAAACAAATACCCAGAAGAGTGAGAGAGATGAGAAGAGAATACCGATTCCTGACTAAAATGCTACTTAAAAAAGAGGTGAATTATAGATGGCTGATTCCAGAAGGTTTAATGTTCACATAGCAAGAACAGAGACACAGAATTGACTCAATGGAGAAAGCGGAATTATTTTATACAGAATTTTTTGGAAGGAAAGAGGAAGAGGCAGAAAAAGAGATCTCATTAATTTAATTCCAAGAGGACTGCCAAAAGGCGACTGAAAAAGAAGAAGGCGCAGTAGGTGGAAAGGTGGAAGCCAAAGAACAATGTGAACTAAGATTTACGAGAGCTGTTAAACCTAATTATAAAATATAACCATGGAAGAGAAAAAAAATGATTACAATTAATATAAATGGACTCAACTCAGCTGTTAAAAAGGAAAACCTTTCATAAATTGGAGAAATTAAAATTTGATATAATTTGTCTGCAAGAAGTACATATTAAAAAACAATATGAACAATTGTTGGTACAGCCAAAATTAGGGAAAATATTTACTTCCTTGACCCAATGTAAGAAAAGAGGAGTGGTTTTATATATCAAAGAGACCACCCCAGCAAAATTGATTTATACTGATGATGATGGAAGAATACTAATGGTGGAAATAATGGACAATAATATGAAAACACTCCTGATTGCAATATATGCTCCGAATGACAAACAAGAAGAATTCTACAAAAAACTACATATGAAAATAATTGAACTGGACTATGCTAATATAGTTATGGGAGGTTTTAATGGAATTGTAGACAACAAATTGGACTATACAGCACAGAAAACAACGAAGCAAAACAGAAAGACTCTCCCTAAATCTTTTTTTAAAATGGTAGATGAAATAAACTTAAAAGATACATGGAGAGAAAGAAATGCTAAAACTAAGCAATATACCTTCTATTCAAATAGACACTTATCATGGTCCAGAATAGATATGATATGGATGTCAACAGAATTAATACCTAACATTCAAGAAATAAATATTGAAACAAGTACTTGGGCAGATCACAATCCAATGACAATTAAATAGAAAGGACAAAAAAGAAGATCTAGATGGACATTAAATAATACTATTATAAAGGAAAAAGACTTCACACATTGGATGGAGAAAGAATTGGCCTTTTTCTTCAGAGAAAATAAAAAAGAAGATACATCAATACAGAATGTATGGGATACAATGAAGGCATATGCTAGAGGCTTGATAATAGACTATACAAGGAAAAGGAATACCATGAAAAGACTAGCCTCTAAGGCCTTAGAGGATGAGCATAAAAGACTTGAAAAAGAGCTACAGAAAATGCCACAGAAAAAGGACATCAAGTTAAAAATGGATATAATTAAACACAAAATCGGTCAAATAGAAAAAGAAGAATTAGCACAGAAAATTAGAGGTGCTAAACAGAATTATTTTGAAGATGCAAACAAACCAGGGAGATGGTTAGCATATAAATTGTGAAAGGAGAAAGAATCAAGGAAAATATTGCAATTAATAGATGATCAAGGCCAAGTTTGCTATGGTAGCAAAGAGAAGAAGGAAATTATTTGAGACTTCTATGGGAAATTATATATGCAAGAGAATATTAATGAAGAAAGAGTTAAGCAGTATTTACAGAATGCTAATTTACCTCAGATACCTAAAGAGACTGAAAAAATGTTAGAAAGCAACATAACGATGATGGAGTTAACTGAAGCACTCAAGAAGAAAAACAATGGAAAGGCACCAGGCCCAGATGGACTTCCGGCAGAATTTTATAAAACACTACAAGAATCATTGAATCTTCCATTGCTAGAAGTTATGAATGAAGTTATGTTAAAGAAGAAGATACCTAAATCATGGTCAGAAGCCTATATTACACTTATTCCTAAAGAGGAGGCCGACCCATTACAAATTAAGAACTATAGACCCATTTCTTTACTAAATGCAGATTACAAAATCTTTGCTTCAATATTGGCAGAAAGACTAAAAAAATATTTAAATAATTTTATCCATCCTGATCAAAATGGATTTCTGCCAAAGAGACAAATTAAAGACAATATGAGAGTAATCTTGGACACCTTGGAACACTACAAGGCACATCCTGAAAAACAAATGGCTCTGATATTTCTAGATGCACAGAAGGCATTTGACAATGTGAATTGGCGATTCATGTTATTACTGTTGGAACAGTTGGGTTTCGCTAGAAAATTTATCCAAGCAATAGAAGCTTATAGTATATAAGCAAACGGCAAAGGTAATGATAGAGGGAGAGCTGACAGACTCTATTAATATAAGAAAAGGAACAAGACAAGGGTGCCCACTATCACCTTTGTTGTTTGTGTTAACTTTGGAAGGGTTAAACAGAAATATTAGTGATGAAAAGAATATAAAAGGAATGAAAATCAAAAAGGAAGAATTTAAGCTGCAAGCATTTGCGGATGATCTGGTTTTCATTTTAGAAGACCCTTTAGAAACAGCATCAAAATTGATAGAAAAGATAGAGACATATGGAAAGGTGGCTGGTTTGAAAATAAATAAAGATAAGACAACGATTTTGACAAAGAATATGCTATTAAGACAAAAGGAAGAACAGGCAGACCTACTGAAAATTCAAGTCACGAATAAGATCAAGTACTTGGGGATATATTTGACAGCAAGATGTAGTACATTAAAAGAGAATAATTATACTAAACTTAAACAGCAGATAGCGCTAGATCTGGTGAAATGGGAAAACTTACAACTCTCACTAATAGGGAGAATCTCAACAATCAAGATGAATATATTACCCAGAATTTTATATTTGTTTCAAACAATTCCAATTAGGCTTGGAAAAGATTATTTTGAAGATCTAAATAAAATTGTGTTGAAATATATATGGCAAGGTAAGAAAGCGAGAATAAAGTTAAAACTTTTGCAAGATGCTAGAATTAGAGGAGGATTTGGTTTGCCTAATTGGGAATTGTACTACCAAGCTACAAATCTGATGTGGGTTAAGGAATGGATAACACTAAGAAATGCTAGATTGTTGACATTAGAAGGACATGATCTGTTGTTGGGGTGGCATGCTTTTTTATGGTACAAAGGAACTAAAACATAGGGGTATTTTAGAAGACATTATATACGGGAGTCTCTGTGGTTAAACTGGGAGAAGGTTAAAAGACAATGTTATTTGAAAATTCCAGTCTGGTTATCGACTATTGAAGCATTCTCGTATCCTATAATATACAAAAAGAACAAACAGTTAGATATGGTGAAATACTGAATGAAAAGGGTGAACTTAAATCTATGCAAAAACTAGAGGAACAAGGTATAAAGATGAATTGGTTTTCATATGTGCAAATACATTCAAAGTATGATAAAGATTCTAAAACAGACGGTTTCTATGATAAATTGACTGATTTAGATAAGATTTTGACAGGTACTGATGAAAAGGTGATTAAAAATTGTATGGATATTTATTAAAATTAAACTAGAAGAAGAACAAGTTAAAGAAACTATGATTGCTTGGGGGAAGAATTTTGGATATGGGATTGATTTAGAGAAATGGCAAAAATTGTGGTCTCAAAATTATAAAATGACAATGTCAACAGCATATAAAGAAAATTTGTATAAGATGTTTTACAGGTGGCATTTCCCCCTGACAAGAATAGCAAGAATGTTCAAGAATAAATCCGAAAAATGTTGGAAATGTCATCAGACACCTGGCTCATTTTACCATATGTGGTGGACTTGTGCAGATGCTAAAAAATACTGGACTAAAATCCACATGTGGTTGGAAAAAATGACGAAAAAACATGTAGACTTGAAACTAGAGATATTTTTATTGGGAATTTTACCTGAAATATATAGTAAAGAATTGAAATACCTGATTGTAAATGTATTAACAGCGGCTAGGATTGTATTTGCTAAAAACTGGAAAAATGAGAAGATTCCATCACAGGAGGAAATCATTAAGAAAATATTGGAATGTGCTGAAATGAGTAGATTGACATTTGAAATTAGAGAACAAGAGGATAAACAATTTTATAAAATTTGGGATCTTTTCTATCAATGGTTAGATAACAAAGTACAGTAATGAAATATGTAGATTTCTAGAAAATAATAAATATATAAAGATGTACTTCTTTCTAATTATAACTATAAAATGACTTTAGGATAGATTTGGGATGATAAGATGAACTGTTATAAAATAAATTAAGTAAACTATGGTTATCTTGTAAAACATGAATGAATAAAAGTATAGTCAAATGATTGATTAATAATGATACTAAGGTATTTAATTTTTGATTGACAATATGAGATTGTATGCAATGTAATTGTAATTGAAGACTACGAAATGGAAGCACAAAATAATTTGTAAACCAACCGGCACACTGTATGCACACATATGAAAGATAGCTTGATGTTTTTATGTTTTGTTTGTTTATGTCTGTTTTGAAAAACAAATAAAATTTATTTAAAAAAAAAGATCGGACAGGTGTTTTCTTCCTATTTTTTTTGCTTATTTTAACTTCTATTTCTGGTCTGTCTTTTACAGTTATGTTTTTGGTGGGTTGAGCTATAGTTTCTTTTTGCGTGAAGAAGGATGCAAAGAATGAGTTAAGCAGATCTGCTTTCTCTGTGTTGCCTGTTACTTCCTTGCCATCTTCTCTCTTTAGTGGACCGACTGTTTCCTTAACTTTTTTCAATGACCCAGGAGCAGCCACCATTTTGACACAGAGACAGGCATGAGAAAATAGAAGCTGCTTCCACAAGTCTGCCACATGACCCAGGCATGAATCCCAAGTACATTCAAAATAACAGCTGCTTCCACAACAGTCATGAAGCCCACAAATGTGTGTCTTGCCTTCCTTCACCAACATGAGGTTCAGAGATCTTCAAAAGGTATGGAGAAGGAGGAGGTGGGTTGGGAGTCAGGCCTAACAACTGCAGGGACCCAGTGGGAATAGGAAAATGCCTGTGGGGACCCAAAGGGTGGGGTAGTGGAGGCTAGGCCTCCCAAGAGATTCCCACAACCCTGAGGTGGTCACTGTGCTGCTTAACAACTTGAACATTTGTTTAACAGCTTCATGAGGGAGAGAAGGGGATGGGGACAGGTAGTTAAGCAATCTCACTTAAAAACCACTGCAACATGTAACCAAAACTGGTACGCCCCATTACAGTTGTATGTAGAGGACTACTTCTATGGTGGCTGGGGAATTCTGGGGCTCAAAATATGGAGGACACCAAGGTAGAAGAAGGAAATTCCATGTGTGGAAATTCCATAACCAATATACAAAAGATACAACCCCAAAAGACTTTTTCAGGAATTCCACTACTTCTGCAAAAATGAAATTGCTGCTGATAACAAGAAACTGGTAGTTAGCCCTTTTCCTTTTTTCTCCACTTACAAGTCTAATTCTGAGGTATGTTTTTACCTACATTCCTAATGAGAGATGAGAAATGAAATTAAAGCCTTTTATAAACTCATCAACTTTTCCCTCAATTGGATTTCCATTTGGGCAATAAGGAACTATTTATGCCAGTAGCATCATCCACAGTCAGATTAGTCTCTATGAATCCTCCGGTATATCGCCAGGTTTGAATTCTGACTGAAATATACCCACAATTAGGTTGCTCAAAAGGTTTCTCTCCTGTGTGAGCCCTCTGGTGTTTCACAGGGTCAGAATTCCCATTGAAACTTTCCCATATTCTACACATGCAAACAGTTTCTCTCTTGGGTAAATCCTCTGATGATTCAGCAGTCAGGAATTCCGACTGAAACTGTTCCCATAATCAGAATATTAAAAGGGTTTCGCTCCTTTGTGAGTCCTCTGATGGCTCACCAGAGTGGAATTCTGACTGAAACTTTTCCCACAAACAGGACATTCAAAGGGTTTCTCTCCTGTGTGAGTCGTCTGGTGTTTCACCAGGCTGGAATTCTGACTGAAACTTTTCCCGCAAATAGGACATTCAAAAGGTTTCTCTCCTGTGTGAGTCCTCTGATGATTCACCAGGCTGGAATTTTGACTGAAACTTTTCCCGCAAACAGAACATTCAAAGGGCTTCTCTCCTGTATGAGTCCTCTGATGTTTCACCAGGTAAGAATTCTGACTGAAACTTTTCCCACAAAGAGGACATTCAAAGGGTTTTTCTCTTGTGTGAGTCCTCTGATGGTTCATTAGGCGAGAATTCTGCCTGAATTTTTTCCCACAAAGAGGACATTCAAAAGGTTTCTCTCCTGTGTGAGTCCTTTGGTGTTTTGCCAGGAGAGAATTCTGCCTGAAACGTTTCCCACAGTCAGGACATTCATAGGGCTTCTCTCCTGGGTGAGTCCTCTGGTGTTTCAGCAGGTCAGAATTCTGACTGAAACATTTTCCACAAACAGGACATTCAAAGGGTTTTTCTCCTGCGTGACTCCTCTGATGTGTCACCAAGTTGGAATTCTGGCTGAAACCTTTCCTACAAATAGGACATTCAAAGGGTTTCTCTCCTGTGTGAGTCCTCTGGTGTATCACCAACTCATAATTCTGTCTGAAACTTTTCCCACAAAGAGGACATTCAAAGGGTTTTTCTCCTGTGTGAATCCTCTGATGTGTTACCAGGTTGGAATTCTGGCTGAAACCTTTCCCACATACAGGACATTCAAAGGGTTTTTCTCCTGTGTGACTCCTCTGATGTGTTACCAAGCTGGAATTCTGGCTGAAACTTTTCCCACAAACAGGACATTCAAAAGGTTTCTCTCCTGTGTGAGTCCTCTGATGATTCAGCAGACTGGAGTTCTGACTGAAACTTTTTCCACAAAGACGACATTCAAAGGGTTTCTCTCCTGTGTGAGTTATCTGATGACTTACCAGTTGGGAATTGTAACTGAAACTCTTTCCACAATCAGGACATTCAAAAGGTTTCTCTCCTGTGTGAGTCCTCAGGTGTCTCACGAAGTGGAAATATCCAATGAAATGTTTCCCACAATCTGGACAGTCATACAGCTTCTCGCTGCTGTGAGTCCTCAGATGTATCAACAAGTTGCCATTTTTCTTAAAGGGTTTACCACATTGGAAGCACTTGTAGGGCATCTCTTCTGGATGGGTTCTTCTGCGAACCCAAAGGATCTGTTCTAACAAAAGCTTTTGCAACATTCAGAAAATTTGTATGTGCTTTTCACCAGAGTGGATTCTTCCCTGCTTAATCACTTGCGATTTGAAGTCTGCTTTCTCCGTAATAGGCACAACTATTGAGCTTTCTTAACACTGATATTCTTGAGCAGGTCAAAAATATATGTGATCCCTTGTTTAGTGGTGCTTTGATTTAAGCCCTGTTCTCCCTCACAGGGCAATGCCTGTATTACTGTCTGCCCTATGTGCCAGTCCAATTAACCTTTTCCTCCCCATTCACTTCCAGATATTTTCCTCTTTTTCTGAATGGAAAAATAATCGCCCTTGCCTTTTTTGTGTATTATGTCCTTGAGTTCCACATATTCTACTTTTTCCAGCTCAAAATCTCTCATTGATCTTCTTTCCTTTGTCTATCAACTGCTGTGGAAGGAGAAGAATTGTGTGGTTCTTCTGAAGGAAATGGAGAATATTTTTATTTCTGCCTCAATCTGCTTTGGTTTTCAATATTGCTTCTTATTCTCAGTTGTCCGATGTGGTCTTCTGGTATCATCTTTGTCTGTAAGATTCAAATGAAAATGTAGCTTTTATTGTTTATAAAAGGGTTGCAGAAGATGTGAAAAATTTACATTACAATGAAAAAGCAAACATGCCAATATGCTAGAATAATCTCTAACATCAAGATATTCAGTTCCAATATCCATTCAATGATTAAATTCACTTGTTGACTTAGGTCAGTCACAAATTCTCAGCTCTGCAAAGGGTTATCATCAAATATATACGGTAGATAGATAGAATTCTTTATTGGCCAAGTATGATTTGAAACACAGGGAATTTGTCTTTGGTGCATATGCTCTTAGTGTACATAAAGAAAAAATAAAATGCATTCATCAAGAATCATAAGATACTTACTGGTAGTCATAGGTTACTAATAAGCAATCAAATCATACCAGGAAACAAAGAAGAAAAATATAAGTTTATTATGGTCTTAGACCAGCAATAGACATCACTATTTACCATATATAAAAAAAATAGTACTGAGCCAATAAGTATGTGTGTAAATATCATTTCCCCAGAGATTGTTCTATCTCCAAAAATTGGCACAAATTGACAGCTATCGTTCTGTAACCAATTTTCTTTCTTTCTTTTTATTTCTGTCCCTTCCTTTCATCCCCTTTCTTCCTTTCTCTTCCTTCCTTCCTTCCTTCCTTCCTTCCTTCCTTCCTTCCTTCCTTCCTTCCTTCCTTCCTTCCTTCCTTCTTTCCTTCCTTCCTTCCTTTCCTTGTCTCTTCCCTCTCTTTCTCTCTCCCCGCACCTGAAACACACACACACACACACACACTTCCAATGTTGCTCGTTAACTTATGTTCTTCCCGGACAGTCTCCTAGAGTCCCAGGGACCAGGTACGATTATCCGTTTGCACCCGGTCCTGCATTGCCCGGCAGGCAAGGTTTCCGGGTCCAACAAAGGGGTCGGGACTTCTTCCACTCCCTCAAGTTCCCACCCCGCTGGCATCTCAACTGCCTGCAAAATGCAAACTTACCTTTGTCCTGTGGCTGGTGCCAGAGGAAAAAGTGAGCCAGCCAGGGCAGATCTGTTCTCACGAGGCTTGACTTGCACCATTCTCACAGAATGCGGCCCGCATTCAGCCAAAGTGCATAGGCCGGCGGGTGAAGGGGCGAGGCAGGCCCAGGCGCCATAGCGTTGTGCTCCCTGGTCGCCCCCTCCCCCGCCCCTAGTAGGCAAGGCCAAGCAGCTGAGGAGAATCCAGGCGGGGAGCGAGATGCAGGCTGGTGGGAACCCAAGCGGCGAAAGGTCAGCCCTGCTTGCCTTCCTCTCTGCCACCAGCTTGCCTGGGAAGCTGGAGGCTGGGGACGGTTGGTGGGGAACCTTGCTGGGCCGCGAAAGCCGCATGGGCAGCTCCCATGGCTAAGCAAGCCAGACAGGGATGGCGGGGCAGCTAGTTAGGCCATGTGCGCTGAGGGGGGCAGTGGCACGGCGGTGGCAGCCGAGGCCAGCAAGGAGTCGGGATTCAACTGTAGCTTGCGGCGGCGGTGGCGGCAAGAGCAGTGATGGCAGTAGCACAGTGGTGGCAGCCTAGGCTGGCCAAGGAGTCGGGAGTCAACTGGGGCTGGCAGCAGCATATAGGAGACCGGGGCTTGCAGAACCTCACTCACATAAGCAGATCATGGTGGAAGACAGACAGCAATGGCTGGTATCAGGCTCCGAGTTCCCCTCGGAGCCCGTCAGTTCCAAACACACCTCACAGCAAGTCAGCTGGCAGTGGAGAATATCACCTTAGCTCTGCTGACACCGGATCTGTATCTAAATAGATAAATACAGTTTTGTGAAGAAATAATAAAATACAGTTATTGTATACATAACATTATAAATTATATATAATTTTTATATAGTGTAAAATACAGTTATGTGAAGAAACTACACCCTGGAGCTATATCTTATGTATCACAACATAGTAAAAATAATCTCATCCTTAGCAGTTTAAAAATAAGTAAATATAACATCAGATGAGCAACGATGATATACTATACCCATATCAATTTTTTTACAAAAACAAAGCGAAAACAGAGATGTGAAAAACTAAAAACACTCTTACTTCTTCCATATGTATGAGAAGGCAACGTAGCAACCAGTGCTGTTGATCAAATGCCAATTGATGATCAATTGATCATTATCAAGTGTGACTATATCTATAAAAGCCAAAATTGTAGGAGTTTCCTGGTCTCCAGCACTGAGGTGTGAATTAGATGCCAAAGAGTAAAGATATCAGCGGGGATCTTAGAGAAGCAACTGCTGCTGCCCATCAATCTGGGAAGGGTTATACAACCTTTTCCAAAACAATTTAAACTCCATCATTCTACATCGTTCCACATTCACAAGTGGAAGACATTCAAGACACTGGCCAATCTTCTCAGGAGTGGATGTCCAAGCAAATTCACCGAAGGTTCAGAATGCACAATGCTTAGAGAAATTACAAAAAATCCAAGCATTACATAATACAATAATAGTATTCTTTATTGGCCAAGTGTGATTGGACACACAAGGAATTTGTGCAAATACTCTCAGTGTACATAAAAGAAGATACATCTCAGGCTCTACAGGCCTCAATTAGCGTATTAAGTGTTAAAGTTCATGACAGTAAAATTAGAAAAGGACTGGACAAGTATGATTCGTTTGGAAGGGTTGCCGGGAGAAAGCCTCTGATTTCTAAAAAGGACATGGCAGCAACACTTAGATTTCCAAATTTGCATTTGAACAAATCAGAAGAGTTATGGAACAATGTCCTTTAGATGAGACTAAAGTGCAGATGTTTGGCCACAATGCACAGTGCCATTTTGATGAAAGCAAAACAAAACAAAACAAAACATATCAACACAAAGATCTCACACCAACCATCAAGCACAGTGATGAAGGCCTGATCATTCGGGCTTGTTTTGCAGCCACAGGACTGGCCACTTTGCAGTCATTGAGTCGTTTATGAATTCCCCTCTATTCTAAAGTATTCAGAATCAGAATAGACCTGGAAGGGACCTTGAAGGTCTAGTAGTCCATCCCTCTGCTCAAACAGGAGATCCTACACCATTTTAGACAAGTGTCTTCTTCAAAATGTCCAGTGATGAAGCACCCACAAGGTCTGAAGGCCAGCTGTTCTACAGGTTAATGTCCTCACTGTTAGGATGGTGAGTGAGGACTAACTATACAACTGAACATCCCAAAAAGTCCTCTCTCTCTCTCTATATATATATATATTACAAAGTGCTAGGTTAAGCACAGTTGAACCAGGTTAATACATGGATGGGGCACGAATAGGAAATACCATGCTTGTTGGGCAAACATGGAAGTTCAAAAAAAACCTCAGAAGAGAGCAGAGGAAGATCAGTCCGATATTGTTGCCAAGAAAAAGGCTGGTCCATAAGAGAATAACTGAGTTGAAAGGGACCTTGGAGGTCTAGTCCAATCCCTACTCAGGCAGGAGACTTTATATCAGGGGTGGGCAAACTTTTTGGCTCGGGGGGCCGCATTCACTTTTAAAATTTGACAGACGGGCCGGGTCAGCATAAGATTTTTTGGGAATCGCCCCCCCCTTCCCCCCTTCTTCTCCTCCTTCCCCTCCCCTCGGAGGCCCCCTGAGTCAGGAGTTGCTACTGCCGGCACGGCTCCACGCGGCTCCAGTCCCACGTTGCCTCGGGAAGGGAAAGGCAAAAAGGAAGAGCCGCGGCGGTGCTTTGCAACGGCAGCAGCGGCACCAGAGGTTCAGGCTCAGCGGCTCCTGGTTTTGCCTTTCCCTTCCCAAGGCAACGCGGGACTGGAGCCGCGCGGAGCTGCACCGGCGGTAGCAACTCCTGACAGCCCCAGCCGGACACCTGAGCAGAGCCCGGGCAGAACTGCCTGTTGCTGCTGCGGGCGTCTGGCTGCCCAAGTAAAGAACCGCACCAGCTCAGGGCAACTGTGAGGAGCAAGAGGGGAGAGGCAGAGAAGGAGGCAGAGAAGGAGGAGAGCACCTGGCCAGTTGGGGGAGGCTTCTTGTGCTGCGAAAGAGGCGGCTAATGATCTCTGGCTCCACTCTGCTTCTCCAACATCCGGCGCTGCCCTGTTCTGTGCGCCGGCTGCTCGGACTTGCTGGGCCTGACACAGAACAGGGTGGCGCCGGATGTTGGAGAAGCAGAGCGGAGCCGGAGATCATTAGCCGCCTCTTTCGCAGCACAAGAAGAACAGGGTGGTGCCGGACCATTGGAGAAGCGGAGCAAAGCCGGAGATTAGTAGCTGCCTCTTTCGGCGCAGAAAGCTTCCCCCAACCAGCCGGCTGGTCTCCTCCTTCTCTGCCTGTTTGTTCTGTATGGCCGAGGAGGAGGAGACCAGCTGAGAAGCACGCTGCCAGGCGGGGGCCACGCAGCGCAGGGCAACACGCCACCGCCCAGCCCTGGCGAGGGAAAGCAGTGGGCGTTCCCCGGGCGGTGGCCTTGGCCCCGCTACCAGGGAAGCGGCTGCCCAGCTCCGTGTTGTGTGTGCAATTTTTTGGCGCGCGGCGCGGGGTCTCTTTTGGCCGGCCCCAATTTTTTTTTCAGAGGGGAATATTTTTTTTCAGAGGCGGGCCGTATTAAAATGACCAACGGGCCGGATGTGTCCCGCGGGCCGTAGTTTGCCCACCCCTGCTTTATATCATTCCTGATTAATTGCTGTCCTGTCTCTTTTTTAAACCCTCCAGTGATGAAGAACTCACAACTTTTGGAGGGAAGCTGTTCCCAAGGAATTAATCTTAACTTGAAGGAGGATTTTTAAAATCTCCCCACCAGCAGAAAATTGCAGCCACCACTGTTAAAGCATGGAGCACCAGTGGACTCAAAATCTGGGGAGGAAAGGAACATGTAGCAGCAGCTGATATGCTTCAGCCTGGTTGCTTCTCTGCTTCCACATCCCATAGAAAACCCAACAGCCCTACTTGCTCCCAGCCTCTCCTCCACCTGACCTCAACTCACCTTCCAGCTGCTGCTTGGACCCAGGGAAGATAAGAAAAACCACTCTGCACACCACCTTCCTCCCAGGAGTGATCCGGAAGAAAAAGCTCATCTCCCATCCTTTCTAGCAGTGCAGTACCCAATGGTTTTAACTCCTTTATGCTCAACCACAGAAGCCTACTAAGGGCTTTCTAGTCACTGATAAGAGGCAAAAATACAGGCTTGTATTTACATATTTATAAGATGTTTCACTGATTAAATTGCTACCAAGTCATTTTCCAGTCCTTGCAACCTATCTTTGCAATTGATCCACGTGCAATAGTGAAAAGTGACACTAAAGTAGGTTGTAAAGATTAGCTAAAAGCTGAGCCCTAAATGTTTCTGAAGTTCTTACAGAATTACATAGTGTTGGAAGAGACCAACTCTCCAAGCAGGAGATATTATACTGTTCCAAATGGCTGTCCAATCTCCTCTTTAAAAAACCCATTGATGCAGCACCCACAATTTCTACAGGCAAAGCATTTCCACTGATTGTTCTCATTGAAAGGAAAATTCTACTTGATGCTAGGTTGGATGCCTTTTTGATAAGTCTCCCTCTTTTACTCTTTGTGCTCCTCTGAGGGGCTTTGGTCCATCTCCTTTTTTTCTGTTTGAGCCCCTCAAATATTGAAAGACTGCTATGATGTAACCCCAGTCCTTCTCTCTGTTAGACTAGACCAGGGATCTGCAACCTTAAACACTCAGACCCTTTTGGTTAGGTTTCCTACAGGGAGGGAGGGAAGGAGGGGGAGAGGGAGAAAGATTAAAAATAATGGGGGCTTTGGGCTACCAGATTGGGAGCTTTATTATCAAGCAGTTGTATTAACATGGGTGAGGGAATGGATAAGACTTAGACACAAAATTACTGTTTTTGAAAGGCCTTGGAGGAGTGTTAGGATATTACATTTAGTAGCTGAAACAGTAAAATTGTACAATGGGCAAGAACAGGCAGCTCTAAGTTGATTGGTTGGAGAGTGCTGGCTCCTGCATGAGGCAATCTAAGCTATGATTGGTTGCTGTGGGTGTAAAGGGGGAGTTTCCCATTTTTCCCGCTTTCTCTCTCTCTCTGCTCTGTATCCTATTTGGATTTACCTCAGGATGTTTGTGTGTTCCTGACCATCTTGTTTGCTGTAAATATGTTAAATGTATTCATTTATACAAAACTACAATTTTGCCTCAGTTTCTCTGATTTCATTTGGAAATTTTCTGCATAATTTTCTGATGGAGGACTGTCCCCATTACACCCAGGAAAGGATCCTGGTGAGAAAAAACATTTCTGCTCTGGGAGGTCCCCTTCCTCTGGGACTCATGGAGGAGTTTGGGATTATGAGCGCACACAAATGAATGGCTTTGTGAGCCTGAGCTCTTCCCAAGAAGCTCCCATGGGGATCACAGTCGATTCTTAAAAGACCCCTCAACATGGTTTGGAAACTGCAGTTTCGTTTGGAGAAGGCTGAAACGGATGTGGCTCCTACATATTTGGAGCTAATAGACTCAGTGAATGATGAACTGGGCTTTCTTAAGAAGACTGGAGAATGGATCTATCATATCTAACTGGAAAACCATTTGGCAAATGGATTGACCAAGAGCTTTTATGATTTGGGGGAATAAGACACAACTGTTGTCTTATTGTGCTCAACTTAAATTTTAAGAAAAAGTTTTATTAGTAATAATCAAACAAAGATATATAGACTTAGACCCATTAAGGACTACTCATTGAGTACGGTTTGCCAGACAGTTGTGAGTCCATCTAGTGGTGGTGCTATCCCACTTTTTTCTAGCTTACTAAGAAGTAGGTTGTGGTCTACTTTGTCGAATGCCTTGCTGAAATTTAAATATATTATGTCCACAGTGTTTTGTTAAGAAACAACAGAAAGGGGGAAAGCAGAATAAAAGGGAGGTGGAGAGACAAGGGGTTAAAGAGGACAAGGAGAAGAAGAAGCAAGAGAGAAAGGAAGGGATGAGAAGTCCTAATGGTGGGGAGCAAGATGTTAAGAAGCAAAAGTTTTTTAGAGATAATGGATAAATCTTATTGTTAAAGGGATTCTAGAAAGGTACATAAGACTGCATTTTTATACTTGTATTTAGAAGTAATCATAGAAAATTAGAAATAATATGTAACTTAAAATGTGATAAAATATTTAACATAAATTAGTGAAATTTTTGGTTAAGAAAAAGGGAGTACTGTAATGAAACATGATTCAAGATTGTGATGTGGGGGGGGGGGTGTAATAATCTTTGGAAAGCATAAGTGTTCCCACAAAGGTATGATATTTAATTGAAATGGATAAAATGTTTAAGATATAAATGATTGTTAATATTAATGATTAGAATATGGTATACTAGTGAATTTTTTTGTGAAATGAGATTTGAAGTAGAAGGAGGAACATTTTAATGAAATATTGAGCTATAATATGTGATGTGGGGGGGGGGGGGATAATTATGGAAAATAGGGCTCCCATAAAAGTATGTGATTTAATTGAAAAGCAATGAGTTAAACGTTTAAGATATGAATGAATATCAATACTAATGAATAGATTTGTATTATTTTTGATGATATAGTATAATTTTAGAATGTACCAGACAGAATCCCAATGTATGTCATGTGTTTTATATTAAGTATTATAAATATAGGGGAAAGAGATAAAGGCATCATACTCCATATAGTGTACAGGAGAAGTCTTTCTTCTTTTTTTAAAGAAGAAAAATAAATGGTTGGCTGGAATAGAACAGACAAAGAATAATAAATATTATGATACAAATTGAGAGGAGATAAATAAAATAAAATAAAATTGAGAAAATTTAAAGGAGAAGAGAAGTCATATAGAAAATTGAAAATGTTAATAAGATATGAAATGGTATGTAAAATGAATATGAATTTGAATTTGTGTCTGTACCAAGAGTTTTAACCCGGGACTAAGCAACTTTCAGAAAAGAGATTTTTTATGCTTTTATGTTTTGTGTTTATGTGTATTTATGTATTGTTTGTCTTGAAAATAAAACTTGTTTAAAAAAAAAAAAGTACTGGGCCTAAGACGGAACCTTCTGGCACCCCACAGCTTACTTCCCTCCATGTAGACATAGACCCATTAAGGACTACTCATTGAGTACGGTTTGCCAGACAGTTGTGAATCCATCTAGTGGTGGTGCTATCTATTCCACTTTTTTCTAGCTTACTAAGAAGTAGGTTGTGGTCTACTTTGTCGAATGCCTTGCTGAAATCTAAATATATTATGTCCACAGTATTTTGCTGGTCTACTAATTTTGTCACTGTGTTGAAGAATGAAATGGCATGATCTGTTTTTAATAAACCTGTGCTGACTGCTAGTTATTACTTTACTTGTTTCTAGATGTTGGCAGATTTTTTTAATTATCTTTTCCAGTATCTTCCCGGATATTGATGTTAGGCTGATTGGTCTATAGTTTCCTGGGTCTGTTTTTTTCCCTTTTTTGAAGATGGGAACCACATCAGTTCTTTTCCAGTTCTCTGGTACTTCCCCGGTGCTCCAGGATTTTTGGAAGATATGGTGCAGTGGTTTAGAGATGACCTCTGCCAGCTCCTTTAAAACTCTGGGATGTAATCCATCAGGCCCCGGTGATTTATTTTCATCAAGATCGGACAGGTGTTCTCTTCCTATTTTTTTGCTTATTTTAACTTCTATTTCTGGTCTGTCTTTTACAGTTATGTTTTTGGTGGGTTGAGCTATAGTTTCTTTTTGCGTGAAGAGGGATGCAAAGAATGAGTTAAGCAGATCTGCTTTCTCTGTGTTGCCTGTTACTTCCTTACCATCTTCTCTCTTTAGTGGACCGAATGTTTCCTTAATTTTTTTCAATGACCCAGGAGCAGCCACCATTTTGACACAGAGACAGGCATGAGAAAATAGAACTGCTTCCACAAGTCCGCCACATGACCCAGGCATGAATCCCAAGCACATTCAAAATAACGGCTGCTTCCACAACACAGTCATGAAGCCCACAAATGTGTGTCTTGCCTTCCTTCACCAACATGAGGTTCAGAGATCTTCAAAAGGTATGGAGAAGGAGGAGGCTGTGATGCCTGGTGGGTTGAGAGTCAGGCCTAACAATTGCAGGGACGCAGTGGGAATAGGAAAATGCCTGTGGGGACCCAAAGGGTAGGGTAGTGGAGGCTAGGCCTCCAAGTGATTCCCACAACCCTGAGGTGGTCACTGTTCTGCTTAACAACTTGAACATTTGTTTAACAGCTTCATCAGGGAGAGAAGGTGATGGGGACAGGCAGTTAAGCAATCTCACTTAACAACCACTGCAACATGTAACCGAAACTGGTAGGCCCCATTACAGTTGTATGTAGAGGACTACTTCTATGGTGGCTGGGGAATTCTGGGGCTCAAAATATGGAGGACACCAAGGTAGAAGGAGGAAATTCCATGTGTGGGAATTCCATAACCAATATACAAAAGATACCACCCAAAAGACTTTTACAGGAATTCCACTACTTCTGCAAAAATGAAATTGCTGCTGATAACGAGAAACTGGTAGTTAGCCCTTTTCCATTTTCCTTTTTTCTCCACTTACAAGTCTAATTCTGAGGTATGTTTTTACCTACATTCCTAATGAGAGATGAGAAATGAAATTAAAGCCTTTTATAAACTCATCAACTTTTCCCTCAATTGGATTTCCATTTGGGCAATAAGGAACTTTATGCCAGTAGCAACATCCACAGTCAGATTAGTCTCTAAGAGTCCTCCGGTATATCGCCAGGTTTGAATTCTGACTGAAATATACCCACAAGCAGGTTGCTCAAAAGGTTTCTCTCCTGTGTGAGTCCTCTGGTGTTTCACAGGGTCAGAATTCCCATTGAAACTTTCCCATATTCTACACATGCAAACAGTTTCTCTCTTGGGTCAATCCTCTGATGATTCAGCAGTCAGGAATTCCGACTGAAACTCTTCCCATAATCAGAATATTAAAAGGGTTTCGCTCCTTTGTGAGTCCTCTGATGGCTCACCAGAGTGGAATTCTGACTGAAACTTTTTCCGCAAAGAGGACATTCAAAGGGTTTCTCTCCTGTGTGAGTCCTCTGGTGTTTCACCAGGCTGGAATTCTGACTGAAACTTTTCCCGCAAACAGGACATTCAAAGGGTTTCTCTCCTGTGTGAGTCCTTTGGTGTTTCACCAGGCTGGAACTTTGACTGAAACTTTTCCCGCAAACAGAACATTCAAAGGGCTTCTCTCCTGTGTGAGTCCTCTGGTGTTTCACCAGATAAGAATTCTGACTGAAACTTTTCCCACAAAGAGGACATTCAAAGGGTTTTTCTCTTGTGTGAGTCCTCTGATGGTTCACTAGGCGAGAATTCTGCCTGAATTTTTTCCCACAAAGAGGACATTCAAAAGGTTTCTCTCCTGTGTGAGTCCTTTGGTGTTTTGCCAGGAGAGAATTCTGCCTGAAACCTTTCCCACAGTCAGGACATTCATAGGGCTTCTCTCCTGGGTGAGTCCTCTGGTGTTTCAGCAGGTCAGAATTCTGACTGAAACGTTTCCCACAAACAGGACATTCAAAGGGTTTTTCTCCTGCGTGACTCCTCTGATGTGTTACCAAGTTGGAATTCTGGCTGAAACGTTTCCTACAAATAGGACATTCAAAGGGTTTCTCTCCTGTGTGAGTCCTCTGGTGTATCACCAAGTCATAATTCTGTCTGAAACTTTTCCCACAAAGAGGACATTCAAAGGGTTTTTCTCCTGTGTGAATCCTCTGATGTGTTACCAGGTTGGAATTCTGGCTGAAACCTTTCCCACATACAGGACATTCAAAAGGTTTCTCTCCTGTGTGTGTCCTCTGGTGTTCTGTCAGATGAGAATTCCGACTGAAACTTTTCCCACAAACAGGACATTCAAAAGGTTTCTCTCCTGTGTGAGTCCTCTGATGATTCAGCAGACTGGAGTTCTGACTGAAACTTTTCCCACAAAGACGACATTCAAAGGGTTTCTCTCCTGTGTGAGTTATCTGATGACTTACCAATTGGGAATTGTAACTGAAACTCTTTCCACAATCAGGACATTCAAAAGGTTTCTCTCCTGTGTGAGTCCTCAGGTGTCTCACAAAGTGGAAATATCCAATGAAATGTTTCCCACAATCTGGACAGTCATACAGCTTCTCGCTGCTGTGAGTCCTCAGATGTATCACCAAGTTGCCATTTTTCTTAAAGGGTTTACCACATTGGAAGCACTTGTAGGGCATTTCTTCTGGGTGGGTTCTTCCGCGAACCAAAAGGATCTGTTCTAACAAAAGCTTTTGCCACATTCAGATAATTTGTATGTGCTTTTTACCAGAGTGGATTCTTCCCTGCTTAATCACTTGCGATTTGAAGTCTGCTTTCTCCATAATAGGCACAACTATTGAGCTTTCTTACCACTGATATTCTTGAGAAGGTCAAAAATATATGTGATCTCTTGTTTAGTGGTGCTTTGATTTAAGCCCTTTTCTCCCTCACAGGGCAACACCTGTATTACTGTCTGCCCTATGTGCCAATCCAATTAACTTTTTCCTCCCCACTCATTTCCAGATATTTTCCTCTTTTTCTGAATGGAAAAATAATCGCCCTTGCCTTTTTTGTGTATTATGTCCTTGAGTTCCACATATTCTATTTTTCCAGCTCAAAATCTCTCATTGATCTTCTTTCCTTTGTCTTTCAACTGCTGTGGAAGGAGAAGAATTGTGTGGTTCCTCTGCAGGAAATGGAGAATATTTTTATTTCTGCCTCAATCTGCTTTGGTTTTCAATATTGCTTGTTATTCTCAGTTGTCCGATGTGATCTTCTGGTATCATCTTTGTCTGTAAGATTCAAATGAAAATGTAGCTTTTATTGTTTATAAAAGGTTTGCAGAAGATGTGCAAAAGTGTACATTACAATGAAAAAGCAAACATGCCAATATGCTAGAATAATCTCTAACATCAATTCAGATATTCAGTTCCAGTATCCATTCAATCATTAAATTCACTTGTTGACTTAGGTCAGTCACAAATTCTCAGCTCTTCAAAGGGTTATCATCAAATATATACGGTAGATAGATAGAATTCTTTATTGGCCAAGTGTGATTTGATACACAGGGAATTTGTCTTTGGTGCATATGCTCTCAGTGTACATAAAGAAAAAATAAAATACATTCATCAAGAATCATAAGATACAACACTTAGTGGTAGTCATAGGTTACTAATAAGCAATCAAATCATACTAGGAAATAAATAAAGAAGAAAAATATAAGTTTATTATGGTCTTAGACCAGCAATAGACATCACTATTTACCATATATAAAAAAAATAGTACTGAGCCAATAAGTATGTGTGTAAATATCATTTCCCAGAGATTGTTCTATCTCCAAAAATTGGTACAAATTGACAGCTATCGTTCTGTAACCAATTTTCTTTCTTTCTTTCTTTCTTTCTTTCTTTCTTTCTTTCTTTCTTTCTTTCTTTCTTTCTTTCTTTCTTTCTTTCTTTCTTCTTTCTTTCTTTCTTTCTTTCTTTCTTCTTTCTTCTTTCTTTCTTTCTTTCTTTCTCTTTCTTTCTTTCTGTCTTTCTTTCTTTTTCTTTCTGTCCCTTCCTTTCATCCCCTTTCTTCCTTTCACTTCCTTTCTTTTCCTTCCTTCCTTCCTTCCTTCCTTCCTTCCTTCCTTCCTTCCTTCCTTCCTTCCTTCCTTTGTCTCTTCCCTCTCTTTCTCTCTCCCCCCACCTGAAACACACACACACTTCCAACGTTGCTCGTTAACTTATATTCTTCCCAGCCAATCTCCTAGAGTCCCAGGTTCCAGGTGCGATTATCCGTTTGCACACAGTCCTGCATTGCCCGGCCTGAGAAAATTGTTCAGAGTAACAGGTTTTAGCACCAGCTAACAGAGCTTGCCATTCCGGTGCCTCTTCTCTAGGTGTAGGGCAAAGAGTTATTAGATCATGCTTCATTCGACTTTGAGATGATGGTACTGTTGTGGGCCCTCTCCCGATCTCTTGATGTGGTACTGATGGTGTCATAGGATATTCACATAAGGATGATCGTATCTCCATCTCTACTGGAGCCTCTAGTGGTCCCTATGTATCTTGGCTTCTGTTTTCCATCTCATATTCATGCAATCCCTTGCCCTCTGGGGGAGAAGGAAGAGGCTCCTTTATTGGGGAGACCAGCTCTATAAGTGGCTCAGCAGTGTCCATTATGACCAACAAGGATTTCTTTAAATTTTCTAATTTGACTAATATGTTGTCTTGTTCTTTTCTTGGGAGAGCGCCAAAAGCATTAATGAGGCCAGTTTCTGCGCTGTTAAGTAGATCTTCACCAACCAAGTTTGGCTGACTCCCACTTTCTTTCTCTCTTTTTCCCAAGGTTGAGAATGCAGAAGAGACAGCAGCCATGGGAGCTCGCATGTTAACAATTAAAGGTTTAATCTAATTATTGCAAGTTATACCTGAGAAAATATAGAACAGAAGGGACTCCCTCTTTGTTTGAGATGTCACCTTCTAGAATGGAATAGAATAGAATAGAATGGAATGGAATGGACAGTTATATAACTATCTAACAAACAAATTATGTTTTGTAACTTGTTATTTTTTAAAAGTGAAATGTCATGTTCCTTGGCTGGAGTGGGGGTTTGTATATCTTGATTTAAAGATTAATGTAAAATATGCTAGGGTCATTCTGACCTGAACTGAAACCCATTAATGATCCATTGTGCTTGGAAGCCATGAGAACAATGTAATAAGAAAAAGCCATGAGAACAAGGGTAGTTTCCAAAGAAAAGGAAACAGGTGTTAATTTGGGTGTGGCGTAGGGAGATACGTAGTTGGATAGATTGTGAACCCAGGAAAGGGGCAGACACTGTATTTTTGAACTTGTATATAAACCCCAGCCTTCCTGGGGAAAATGTCTTCTGCCATGAGCAGAATTCCCTTTCGCAAAAGCTTAATAATAAAGCTCTTTCATATTGTTCACCGTCTCTGTGTTTTGGGATTATTCTCATAATTGGCGCCCGAACAGGGACTTGAAGACATCCAAATTGCCGCCGGTGGAGGTGAGCTGTCTGCAGACCGTGGGGCACCCACGCTGATTTCAGCGGCTGGTTTGAGAGAGCTCTCCTTCTCTGGAAGTGGATTGTGGATTTGCTCTTCAAATGAACTGTTGGCGACCCTGAACAAGAAGCTGAATGAGGAAGTAGCCCAAGCGAAGAGCACCAGTGCCCGGGTGAGTACATAAGGGGTACTTAAGTCTCACTGGGTGGTCTGTTCCTCCTTGAACAATTGACGGTGATGTGTGCATGACTGAGCCTTCCTTCCTTTTGGAAGTGTAGAGTGGTTTCTATTAAAGGAAACAGTTAAAGGAGGGAATAAAAGTCTTGGGTGGAATATGGGCCCCCGAAACAAAATGTTTGTTAAGGATCCTGGAAAAGAAATTCCTTCTAATCCCTCTCTTCCCCTCTGGGGAGGTTATTATATTTATAGAAGGAAGTGACAATGTTTAGAGACAGGTAGTAAAACTCCAGTGATTAATGAAAATTAAGAACACTGGGTGTGACTTTGAGTAAACATGAAATGTTCACGAAAGTGATTCGAAAGTAAGGTTAATATGTCAATTATTTGAATTTCCTTTGAATAAATTATTGAATTTAAAAAAGAAAGTGAGGTTAATTACTGCTGTTATGTGTGATAGGAAGAAAGAAACTACAGTGATATCTTGAGGATTTATCAGTCCTAAAAAGAATGTTTATTGTTTTTCCCACCCGGGGTTTAGCAGGTAGTAAGAGGCCTGTCTAAATGGGAAGATATAGATATTTTGCCTTTGATTAATGTGTTGCAATCTCTGTTAAATATTTCTAGATGTATATCTAGTAATAATAGTGTGAAGTGAATGAGATTGAAATGATTGTGAGATGTTATTGGTTTGAATTTAGAGCTGTGGAAAATGGGTAGTGGTTAGGGCCCAAAATCACATTTTGACTAAAGCCATTCCCTTTCTCACTGCCTGAAGAATGAGCTATAGATGCTCATAATGGTATGTTTGCATGAAAGTGTCTATGTGTGATTATTTCCCAAAATCTTCTGGGAGGATGTGATAATAGTACACAAATTGTTGTTTAAGAAATTGAGATTATTGGCTTGTGGAAAGTTCCCTGAAATAATTATGATGATTGTTTTAAATAGAAAAAAAATGGAACTTTATGTATGTGATATTGGTTCAAAAGAAAAGTCCGATTGCTGTACAGATGTGAGTGTGGGATAAGCCCTGAGGCTCATAAAGAAAGATGTTCTGAGACCTTTGTGCTGAAAAGCAGCGAGGTTTCGATGTTGTTGTTGTTAAAGCAAATGTTGTGATAAATACCCCATGGTGGGAGGGATATTTATGGGAAATATGTGTGATTTAATAAAGTTAGAGATAGAGAGGGAGAAATGGAAAAGTATTTTGTTAAGATATATTTCAGAGCAGTGACCCAAAATACCTGAATTGGATGGTTGCTTTATTTCTGAAGGTTTTTTTTACACCTTTTATGTTTTCATGTGTGTGCATTTTGAATACATCCTATGGAATATTGTTTGTTTGTAAAAAAGAAAATAGAGAGGAATTAGGAACTACAATATGTAGCCAGAGGGATAAATATTTACGCTATTTTGAGACTAGTATTACCCAGATAAGGGAAGGCTTTTGAGGATTTTTAGCCCAGAAGTGGGAAGGCAAAAGATAGCTGGTGGCTTAGTGGATATTTCCTTGGGGAAGGGATTGCTTCTCAAGGAAGAGCTGGACTTTTGGTCTGGCTAGCTAGAAAGTATTTTGAGTTGGACTTGTGCATAATATGCCTTAAATTAGAAGCTTTGTAGTTCTCTTAAGCTTGAGGCGATAGTTTAGAAGCCAGGATGGCAGTGGTTAAATGTACTGTGTATGTGGATATGTGATTCTCCTTAAGTATTTGTTGACGATACAGAGAAAGTTAAAGTTCTCCTGTGTGAGGAGTGGAGGATGGCATGGCCCGAGGATTGCTAGTTAAAACATAGACTGGGAAGAAGGAACCAGTAGCATTTTTGTAAAAATTGATGGATCCGGTGATGTGTGTGGTTGGCCTTTGCGCACTATCACAACATAGTAAAAATAATCTCATCCTTAGCAATTTAAAAATAAGTAAATATAACATCAGCTGAGCAACGATGATATACTATACCCATATTAATTTTTTTACAAAAACAAAGCCAAAACAGAGATGTGAAAAACTAAAAACACCCTTACTTCTTCCATAGGTATGAAGAGGCAAAGTAGCAACCAGTGCTGCTGATCAAATGCACTTGATCAATTGATCATCATCAAGTGTGACTATATCTATAAAGGCCAAAATTGTAGGATTTTCCTCGTCTCCAGCACTGAGGTGTGAATTAGATGCCAAACAGTAAAGACATCAGCGGGGATCTTAGAGAAGCAACTGCTGCCGCCCATCAATCTGGGAAGTGTTATACAACTTTTTCCAAACAATTTAAACTCCAACATTCTACATCGTTCCACATTCACAAGTGGAAAACATTCAAGACACTGGCCTATCTTCTCAGGAGTGGAAGTCCAAGCAAATTCACCGAAGGTTCAGAATGCACAATACTCAAAGAAATTACAAAAAATCCAAGCATTACATAATTGAACAATAGAATAGAAATCTTTATTGGCCAAGTGTGGTTGGATACACAAGGAATTTGTCTTGGTGCAAATGCTCTCAGTGTACAGAAAAGATAAGATACATCTCAGGCTCTACAGGCCTCATTTAGCGTATTAAGTGTTAAAATTCATGATAGTACAATTAGAAAAAGACTAGACAAATATAATTCGTTTGTAAGGGTTGCCAGGAGAAAGCCTCTGATTTCTAAAAAGGACATGGCAGCAACACTTAGATTTCCAAATTTGCATTTGAACAAATCAGAAGAGTTCTGGAACAATGTCCTTTAGATGAGACTAAAGTGCAGATGTTTGGCCATAATGCACAGTGTCATTTTGATGAAAGCAAAACAAAACAAAACATATCAACACAAAGATCTCACACCAACCAACAAGCACAATGATGAAGGCCTGATCATTCGGGCTTGTTTTGCAGCCACAGGACTGGCCACTTTGCAGTCATTGAGTCGTTTATGAATTCCCCTCTATTCTAAAGTATTCAGAATCAGAATAGACCTGGAAGGGACCTTGAAGGTCTAGTAGTCCATCCCTCTGCTCAAACAGGAGATCCTACACCATTTTAGACAAGTGTCTTCTTCAAAATGTCCAGTGATGAAGCACCCACAAGGTCTGAAGGCCAGCTGTTCTACAGGTTAAAGTCCTCACTGTTAGGATGGTGAGTGAAGACTAACTATACAACTGAACATCCCAAAAGAATGCCAAGAAAAAAGCTGGTCCATAAGAGAATAACTGAGTTGGAAGGGACCTTGGAGGTCTTCTAGTCCAATCCCTGCTCAGGCAGGAGACTTTGTAACATTCCTGATTAATTGCTGTCCCGTCTCCTCTTTAAACCCTTCAATGATGAAGAACTCACAACTTTTGGAGGGAAGCTCTTCCCAAGGAATTAATCTTAACTTGAAGGAGACTTTTTAAAATCTTCCCAACAGCAGAAAATTACGGCCACCACTGTTAAAGCTTGGAGCACCAGTGGACTCAAAATCTGGGAAAGGAAGGAACACGTAGCAGCAGCTGATACGCTTCAGCCTAGTTGCTTCTCTGCTTCCACGTCCTGGACGAAACCCAACAGCCCAACTTGCTCCCAGCCTCTCCTCCCACCTGACCTCAACTCACCTTCCAGCTGCTGCTTCGACCCTGGGAAGAGCAGAAAAACCACTCTGGACACCACCTTCCTCCCAGGAGTGATCCGGAAGAAAAAGCTCCTCTCCTCCCATCCTTTCTAGCAGTGCTCTACTCGATGGTTTTAACTCCTTTAAGCTCCTTTTGAAAGCCTATTAAGGGCTTTCTAGTCACTGATAAGTGACTGCCGCTCCTAGGAAGTAAAAGAACAGGCTTGTCTGTCTCTAACGTGTTTGTAAGATGTTTTCAATGATTAAATGGCTACTAGGTCGTTTTCCAGTCCTAGCAACCTATCTTTGCAACTGATCCATGTGAAAAGTGACAATAAAGTAGGTTGTGAAGATTAGCTATGTGCTGAGCCCTAAATGTATAGAGTTGGAAGAGAACAACTCTATAAGCAGGAGACCCTATTCTATTCCAGACAAATGGCTGTCCAATGTCCTCTTCAAAAACCCCATTGATGCAGCACCCACAACTTCTACAGGCAAAGCATTTCCACTGATTGTTGTCACTGAAAGGAAATTTCTCCTTGATTCTAGGTTGGATGTCTTTTTGATAAGTCTCCCTCTTTGTGCTCCTCTGAGGGGCATTGGATAATAGGTCCACCCCCTTTTTTCTGTTTCAGCCCCTCAAATATTGAAAGACTGCTATGATGTAACCCCAGTCCTTCTCTGTGTTAGGCTAGACCAGGGATCTGCAACCTTAAATACTCAGAGCCATTTGGTTAGGTTTCCTACAGGGAGGGAGGGAGGGAGGGGGAGAGGGAGAAAGATGAAAAATAATGGGGGCTTTGGGCTACCAGATTGGGAGCTTTATTATCAAGCAGTTGTATTAACATGGGTGAGGGAATGGATAAGACTTAGACACAAGATTACTGTTTTTGAAAGGCCTTGGAGGAGAGTTAGGATATTAAATTTAGTAGCTGGAACAGTAAAATTGTACAATGGGCAAGAACAGGCAGCTCTAAGTTGATTGGTTGGAGAGTGCTGGCTCCTGTATGAGGCAATCTACACTATGATTAGTTGCTGTGGGTGTAAAGGGGGAGTTTCCCATTTTTCCCACTTTTTTTCTTCTCTCTGCTCTGTATCCTATTTGGATTTACCTCAAGATGTTTCTGTGTTCCTGACCATCTTGTTTGCTGTAAATATGTTAAATGTATTCATTTATACAAAACTACAATTTTGCCTCAGTGTCTCTGATTTCATTTGGAAACTTGCTGCATAATTCCCTGATGGAGGACTGTCCCCATTACACCCAGAAAATAAATCCATTTCCAGTGGATGTCATTTGCTGGAAACATCATAGGGAGGAAATAATTCTATTCTTATCTAGCTGTGGATTAGCCAGATGGATGTAAAGGATCTTGGTGAGAAAAAACATTTCTGCTTTGGGAGGTCCCCTTCCTCTGGGACTGATGGAGGAGTTTGGGATTATGAGCAGACACAAATGAATGGTTTTGTGAGCCTGAGCTCTTCCCAAGAAGCTCCCATGGGGAGCACAGTCGCTTCTTAAAAGACTCCTCAAAATGGTTTGGAAACTGCATTTGTTTGGAGAAGGCTGAAGCGGATGTGGCTTCTACAAATTTGGAGTTAATAGACTCAATGCATGATGAACTGGACTTTCTTAAGAAGACTGGAGAATGGACCTGCCATATCTAACTGAAAAACCATTTGGAAAATGGATTGACCAAGAGGTTTTATGATTTGGGGAAATAAGACACAACTGTTCTTATTATTCACAACTAAAATCTTAAGAAAACATTTTATTAATAAGAATCAAACGTAGATAAGATACAGATAATCAGAGTTGGAAGGAACCTTGTAGGTCAACTAGTCCAACCCACTGCCCAAGCGGGAGACCCTACACCATTTCTGATAAATGGCAGTCCAATCTCTTCTTGAAAGTCTCAACTGATGGCGCTCCCACAACCTCCGAGGGCAAGCTGTTCCATTCGTTGATTGTTCTCATTGTCAGAAAGTTTCTCCTTGTTTCCAGGTTAAATCTCTCCTTGTTCAGTTTCCATCCATTCTTCCTTGTCTGGCCTACAGGAGCTTGAGAAAAAAGCTTGACCCCTTCCTCCCTGTGGCAGCCCCTCAAATATTGGAAGACCGCTATCGTGTCTCCCCTGGTTCTTCTCTTTACTAGACTAGCCAAGCCCAGTTCCTGCAACCGTTGGTTGTATGTTTTCGTTGTATGTTTTAGCCTCCAGTCCCCTAATCATCCTGTTTGCTCTTCTCTGTACTTTTATTTATTTATTTCATCCCTGACAGATCCGACAATGATTGTGATTTGTGGTAAATAAGCAGTTCTAAACTTTATACAAATTAAACGGAATAGTAGATTATTAATAAAGTGCTTTGATGTTTAACTTTGTTGCTGGTTTGTTGCTGTTTAACTTTGTTGCCTGTTAATTACAATGCCTTTATTGATCATAGATACCTTGTTTCTTCAACAATATGGCCTCCACCCATAGGAAGGCCCAGCATGATTTCTAGGCATGAGGTGAAATTAAGCCCTGCCCCCAAAATTTAGGCCTATTTAAACCATGCGTTTCCCCGCCATTTCTCACATCATTTGTTAGAATTACACAAGATGAAGAGAAATGGGGGGAGGGCAGGGGGGGGAGAAAACTTGCCTTTAGGAGTGCCCTGCAAGTAGCCTAGGCTAGAATACCCCAATCTACTACTGATAGAAGCGCTCACATGCACTCCCCTTGCCACGAAGCAATTTCTATCGGCAGATGGAAGCTCCCCAAAGACAGAGTCACCAGCCGTTTCTATCTGCCGATGGAAGGTCCACAAAGGGGACTTGCTGAACAGTGCCTCTGGAGGCTACTAGAGATTCTCTGATAACAACAGCCATACCTCCTCCCCGGCCCTGAGGTCTAGAGTAGTGCCATACTCAATAACCTTTTGATAAGTCTCTCTCTGTTACTCTTTGTGCTGTTCTGAGGGGCATTGGACAATAGGTCCACCCCCTTTTTTGTTTCAGTCCCTCAAATGATATAACTCCAGACCTTCTCTGTGTTAGACTAGATCAGGCATGTCCAAGGTCCGGTCCTGGGGCCAATTGCCACCCGTTTTCAAATTTATAGCAGCCCGCAGCCTCTTCTCCCTGCCGGCTCAGCCTGTCACTCATCCCTGCCGGACGGTGTTTTTCTCATTTAATGTTAATGGTTCAAAGAATGTCAGGATGAATGGTCACCCCTCCACACATTTTCAACTCACCAAATCTGGCCGTCCTTGCAAAAAGTTTGGATATCCCTGGACTAGATATATCCAGTTCCTGCAATAGTTCATTGTAGAATTACTTTGGAGTACAAATACAGAAATTACAAGAAAGAGAGTATGTTATAGAGCATTGCACACCAGAACAGCTAGACACAAGAACAGTTTTTTCCCGAAAGCCATCACTCTGCTAAACAAATAATTCCCTCAACCCTGCTCAACTATTACAAAGTCTGCACTACTATTACTGTTAAATCTTGGCATCACTCCTTATCACCCATCTCCTCCCACTTGTGACTGTATGACTGTAACTTTGTCGCTTGTATACTTATGATTTATATTGACTGTTTCCTAGTATGATTGATTGCTTATTGTACCCTATCACTATCATTAAGTGTCATACCTTATGATTCTCAACTCTTGAAGAATGTATCTTTTATGTATACTGAATTTACACCAAAACAAATTCCTTGCCTGTCCAATCACACTTGGCCAATAAAGCTATTCTATTCTATTCTATTCTATTCTATTCTATTCTATTCTATTCTATTCTATTCTATTCTATTCTATTCTATTCATGTCAGGGATGCAGGGAAAGAAAATGTAATAAGTCATAATTTATTGTCCACCAGAAAATAATTTAGCCGACCTCATGACAAAACCATTAAGTATACAAAAAACACAAAGATCTTGTGAAATAATTTGGTTTCAATGCTGTCCAGCTATAAATTGGAGGAGAGTTAAGATATTAAATTTAGTAGCTGGAACAGTAAAATTTTAGAATGGGCAAGAACAGGCAGTTCTAAGTTGATTGGTTGGAGAGTGCTGGCTCCTGCATGAGGCAATCTATGCTATGATTGGTTGCTGTAGGTGTAAAGGGGGATTTTCCCATTTTTCCTGCTTTTTTTCTTCTCTGTGCTGTATCCTATTTGGAAGGCTGAAGCAGATGTGGCTTCTATAGATTTGGAGTTAATAGACTCGATGCATGATGAACTGGACTTTCTTAAGACCACTGGAGAATGGAGCTAACCATGTCTAACTGGAAAACCATTTGGAAAATGGATCGACCAAGAGGTTTTAGGATTTGGGGAAATAAGACACAACTGTTCTCTTCATTGCTCTGAACTAAAATCTTAAGAAAAAGTTTTATTAATAAGAATCAAACAAAGATATTTCATCCCAGACAAATCAGAGACAATGATTCTGGTGATTTATGGTAAATAAGAAACCATTCTAAATTTTATACAAATTAAATGGAATAGTAGATTGTTAATAAAGTGCTTTGATGTTTAACTTTGTTGGATCACCTGTTAATTACAACGCCTTTATAGATCATAGATAGATGAATGTCGAATTGGTTGTAAATACAGGTAGAATTTTATAAATTTTGGACCTGCTTCAGAAGTGGAGGAAACTAATATTGTGCCAATATTCTTATGAATATTCTAGTGGGGGGATAATAAAAGTAAATCTGTTTTTCTCTTTTGTAATGTACATTTTTTCTTTTTATGTTTTTTTCTATTCTTGTTTTGCTTTTGAAAAAAAATCTTTGTTTTTGGAGTTTGTACTGTCTATTAATATTTTGAATAAAATAACCTTTTTTTAAAAAAAAAAAAGTTCATTTACCACAAGCACGTTCAGGGAGCTACTGTGGACCTATTTTCTAAACTGCCTCTAAATTCATAGAATCATAGACACATGGGGTTGGTTGTATCATGGTGACCTAAACTGGACACACTATTCTAGGTCTGCTGTCACCAGCACAGTGTAAAGCAACTCTATCACTTCTTGCCCTGACATTATGCCTCTGTTAATGCAGCCTGGGACTGCATTGGCTTTTTTCGGCAGTGGCAGCACTATACAGCACAATACTGACAAAAGTGGTACTTATCATATGGCCCGGGGACACAGCCTATCCTTTTGGAGATTTCCCAGAGGCAGCTCCATTTTCAGTGCACCCACAATTCCTTAAGACAGTCTACAAAGAATTAAGGGAGCAAAACAGAATACTTTGTCCCAGTGACAATGACCCAGAAGCAGCCACCATTTTGACACAGAGGCAGGCATGAGAAAATAGAAGCTGCTTCCACAAGTCCGCCACATGACCCAGGCATGAATCCCAAGCACATTCAAAATAACGGCTGCTTCCACAACAGTCATGAAGCCCACAAATGTGTGTCTTGCCTTCCTTCACCAACATGAGGTTCAGAGATCTTCAAAAGGTATGGAGAAGGAGGAGGCTGTGATGCCTGGTGGGTTGGGAGTCAGGCCTAACAACTGCAGGGACCCAGTGGGAATAGGAAAATGCCTGTGGGGACCCAAAGGGTGGGGTAGTGGAGGCTAGGCCTCCCAAGAGATTCCCACAACCCTGAGGTGGTCACTGTTCTGCTTAATGACTTGAACATTATTTAACAGCTTCATCAGGGAGAGTAGGGGATGGGGACAGGTAGTTAAGCAATGTCACTTAACAACCACTGCAACATGTAACCAAAACTGGCAGGCCCATTACAGTTTTATCTAGAGGACTACTTCTATGGTGGCTGGGGAATTCTGGGGCTCAAAATATGGAGGACACCAAGGTAGAAGGAGGAAATTCCATGTGTGGGAATTCCATAACCAATATACAAAAAACACCACCCAAAAGACTTTTTCAGGAATTCCACTACTTCTGCAAAAATGAAATTGCTGCTGATAACGAGAAACTGGTAGTTAGCCCTTTTCCATTTTCCTTTTTTCTCCACTTACAAGTCTAATTCTGAGGTATGTTTTTACCTACATTCCTAATGAGAGATGAGAAATGAAATTAAAGCCTTCTATAAACTCATCAACTTTTCCCTCAGTTGGATTTCCATGTGGTCAATAAGGAACTATTTATACCAGTAGCATCATCCACAGACAGATTAGTCTCTATGAGTCCTCCAGTATATCGCCAGGTTCGAATTCTGACTGAAATATACCCACAATCAGGTTGCTCAAAAGGTTTCTCACCTGTGTGAGTCCTCTGGTGTTTCACAGGGTCAGAATTCCCATTGAAACTTTCCCATATTCTACACATGCAAACGGTTTCTCTCTTGGGTCAATCCTCTGATGATTCAGCAATCAGGAATTCTGACTGAAACTGTTCCCATAATCAGAATATTAAAAGGGTTTCGCTCCTTTGTGAGTCCTCTGATGGCTCACCAGGCTGGAATTCTGACTGAAACTTTTCCCGCAAACAGGACATTCAAAGGGTTTCTCTCCTGTGTGAGTCCTCTGATGGCTCACCAGAGTGGAATTCTGACTGAAACTTTTCCCACAAACAGGACATTCAAAGGGTTTCTCTCCTGTGTGAGTCCTCTGGTGTTTCATCAGGTTGGAATTTTGACTGAAACGTTTCCCGCAAACAGAACATTCAAAGGGTTTCTCTCCTGTGTGAGTCCTCTGGTGTTTCACCAGGCTGGAATTGTGACTGAAACTTTTCCCACAATCAGGACATTCAAAGGGTTTCTCTCCTGTATGAATCCTCTGGTGGTTCACCAGGTAAGAATTCTGACTGAAACTTTTCCCACAAAGAGGACATTCAAAGGGTTTTTCTGTTGTGTGAGTCCTCTGATGGCTCACTACGTGAGAATTTTGCCTGAAACTTTTTCCACAATCAGGACATTCAAACGGTTTCTCTCCTGTATGAGTCCTCTGGTGTTTCACCAGGTAAGAATTCTGACTGAAACTTTTCCCACAAACAGGACATTCAAAGGGTTTTTCTCTTGTGTGAGTCCTCTGATGGCTCACTAGGTGAGAATTCTGCCTGAAATTTTTCCCACAAAGAGGACATTCAAAAGGTTTCTCTCCTGTGTGAGTCCTGTGGTGTTTTGCCAGGTGAGAATTCTGACTGAAACATTTCCCACAAACAGGACATTCAAAGGGTTTCTTTTCTATGTGAGTCCTCTGGTGTTTTGCCAGGTAAGAATTATCACTGAAACTTTCCCCACAATCAGGATATTTAAAGGGTTTCTCTCCTAGGTGAGTTCTCTGGTGTTTTAGCAGGTCAGAATTCTGACTGAAACTTTTCCCACAAATAGGACATTCAAAGGGTTTTTCTCCTGTGTGAGTCCTCTGATGTGTTACCAGGTTGGAATTCTGGCTGAAACCTTTTCCACAAATAGGACATTCGAAGGGTTTCTCTCCTGTGTGAGTCCTCTGGTGTTCTGCCAGATGAGAATTCTGACTGAAACTTTTTCTACAAACAGTACATTCAAACGGTTTGTCTCCTGTGTGAGTCCTCTGGTGTATTACCAAGTCATAATTCTGTCTGAAACTTTTTCCACAAAGAGGACATTCAAAGGGTTTTTCTCCTGTGTGAGTACTCTGATGGATCACTAGGAGATAATTCCGACTGAAACCTTTCCCACAAACAGGACATTCAAAAGGTTTCTCTCCTGTGTGAGTCCTCTGATGATTCAGCAGACTGGAATTCTGACTGAAACTTTTCCCACAAAGACGACATTCAAAGGGTTTCTCCCCTGTGTGAGTCCTCTGGTGCTTCACCAGGTCAGAATTCTGACTGAAACTTTTCCCACAAAGAGGACATTCAAAGGGTTTCTCTCCTGTGTGAGTTATCTGATGTCTTACCAGTTCGGAATTGTAACTGAAACTTTTCCCACAATCATGACATTCAAAGGGTTTCTCTCCTGTGTGAGTCCTCAGGTGTCTCACAAAGTGGAAATATCCAATGAAATGTTTCCCACAATCTGGACAGTCATACGGCTTCTCGTTGCTGTGAGTCCTCAGATGTATCACCAAGTTGCCATTTTTCTTAAAGGGTTTACCACATTGGAAGCACTTGTAGGGCATCTCTTCTGGGTGGGTTTTTCCGCGAACCAAAAGGATCTGTTCTAACAAAAGCTTTTGCCACATTCAGATAATTTGTATGTGCTTTTCTCCAGAGTGGATTCTTTCCTGCTTAATCACTTGCAATTTGACGTCTGCTTTCTCCGTAATAGGCACACCTATGGAGCTTTTCCACCACTGATATTCTTGAGAAGGTCAAAAATATATGTGATCCCTTGTTTAGTGGTGCTTTGATTTAAGCCCTGTATTACTGTCTGCTCTATGTGCCCATCCAATTAACCTTTTCCTCCCCACTCACTTCCAGATATTTTCCACTTTTTCTGAATGGAAAAATAATCTCCCTTGCCTTTTTTGTGTATTGTATCCTTGAGTTCCACATACTCTACTTTTTCCAGCTCAAAATCTCTCATTGATTTTCTTTCCTTTATCTCTCAACTGCTGTGAAAGAAGTTTTTCTGAGGGAAATGGAGGATATTTTTCTTTCTCAATCTGCTTTGCTTTTCAATATTGCTTGTTATTCTCAGTTGTCCGGTGTGTTCTTCTGGCATCATCTTTGTCTGTAAGATTCAAATGAAAATGTAGCTTTTATTGTTTATAAAAGGGTTGCAGAAGATGTGAAAAAAAGTGTATATTACAATGAAAAAGCAAACGTGCCACAATACTAGAATAATCTCTTACATTAATTGTGATATTTACTATCGAGTTCCAGTTTAAATATCCATTCAATCATTAAATTCACTTGTTGACTCAGGTCATTCACCAATTCTCAGCCCTGCAAAGGGTTATCATCAAATATATACGGTAGATAGATAGAATTCTTTATTGGCCAAGTGTGATTTGATACACAGGGAATTTGTCTTTGGTGCATATGCTCTCAGTGTACATAAAGAAAAATGAAAATACATTCATCAGGAATCATAAGATACAACACTTAGTGGTAGTCATAGGTTACTAATAAGCAATCAAATCATACTAGGAAACAAATAAAGAAGAAAAATATTACTTTATTACGGTCTTAGACCAGCAGTAGACATCACTATTTACAATATATAAAATATAGTACTGACAAATTATAGTACATTAATAGTGGATAATAACATCCCTGTTAAGAAAGTACATGTTGTCAAACAGTTAGGGTCACCCCCTGGTTTATATGAGTGGAGAGCCAATAAGTGTGTGTGTAAATTTCATTTCCCAAAGATTGTTCTATCTCCAAAAATTGGCACAAATTGACAGCCATAATTCTGTAACCAATTTTTTTCTTTTCTTTTCTTCTTTCTTTTTTTTTCTTTCTTTCTTTCTTTCTTTCTTTCTTTCTTTCTTTCTTTCTTTCTTTCTTTCTTTCTTTCTTTCTTTCTTTCTTTCTTTCTTTCTTTCTTTCTTTCTTTTCTTCTTTTTCTTTCTTTCTTTTCTCTCTCTCTTTCTGTCCCTTCCTTCCATCCCTTCTTCCTTTCACCTCCTTTCTCTCTCCCTTTTTCTTTCTTTCCCTTTTGTTTCCTTTTCTCCCCCCTCTTTCCCTCTCTCTCTTTCCCTCTTTCTGTTTCTGTCCTTTCCCTTCCTCCTTCCTTCTCCCCTTCTAAAGCTCGGAGACCCACCTGAAACACACACACACACACACACATGCTTCCAACGTTGCTTATTAATTTACGTTCTTCCTGGCCAGTCTCCTAGAGTCCCAGGGACTGGGTGAGATTATCCATTCGAACCCGGTTCCACATTGCCCGGCAGGCAAGGCTTCCAGGTCCAACAAAGGGGCTGGGGGTGGGACTTCCTCCCCTCCCTCAAGCTCCCATACCGCAGGCATCTTAACTGCCTGCAAAGTGCAAGCTTACCTTTGTGCCGTGGTTGATGCCAGAGGAAAAGTGAGCCAGCCAGGGCTGAGCCGTCGCCACTTAGCTGTCCGCCAGCCCGCATCTCGTCCCCTGATGCTCCTCGGATCCTCCACAGCTGCTGGGGCTCGCAGCTGCCTGGGGGAGTGCAGCACGCATCTACCTGCATTGGCCCTCTGCCTGCCACCCCTCTCTCACCTGGCCGAGTATTTTAGCCGAGTGCAGGCCGCCAAGGAAGATCTGCTCTCACGAGGCTTGACTTGCACCATTCTCACAGAATGCGGCCTGCATTCAGCCAAAGTGCACAGGCCAGCGGGCGGCAGAGGGAAGGGGCGGCAGGTTAAGGGGTGATGCAGGCCCGGGCACCATAGCATTGTGCTCACTGGTCGCCCCCTCCCCCCACCCCTAGGAAGCAAGGCCAAGCAGCTGAGGAGAATCCAGGCAGGGAGCAAGATGCAGGCTTGTGGGGACCCGAGCGGTGATAGGTCAGCCCTGCTTGCCTTCCTCTCTGCCACCAGTGAGCCAGGTAAGCTGGAGGCTGGGGACGGTTGGGGGTGGGGGAAACTTGCTAGGCCGCGAAAGCTGCATGGGCAGCTCCTGTGGCTAAGCAAGCTAGGCAAGTGGGGTGGGGGGGAACCTTGCTAGGCTGCGAGAGATGCATGGGCGGCAAAGCCATTTTGATCAAAACAAAACAAAACAAAACCTATCAACACAAAGTTCTCACACCAACCATCAAGTTCAATGATGAAGACATGATCATTTGGGCTTGTTTTGAAGCCACAGGACCTGGCCTTTTTGCAGTCATTGAGTAATCTATGAATTCCCCTCTATTCTAAAGTATTCAGAATCAGAATAGACCTGGAAGGGACCTTGGAGGTCTAGTAGTCCATCCCTCTGCTCAAGCAGGAGATCCTAACCCATTTTAGACAAGTGACTGTCCAGTGTCTTCTTCAAAACTTCCAGTGATGAAGCACCCACAAGGTCTGAACGCCAGCTGTTCTACAGATTAATGTCCTCACTGTTAGGAAGTTTCTCCTTAATGCCAGGTTGCTTCTCTCATTGATTAGTTTCCATCCATTGTGTCTTGCCCTGCCTTCAGGTGCTTTGGAAATTAAGTTGACCTCATCTTCTTTGTGGCAGCCTCTCAAATACTGGAGCACTGCTATCATGTCCCCTCTAGTCCCTCTTTTCTGTAAACTAGCCAAACCCAAATCCTACAACTGTTCTTCAGGTTTTAGTCTCCAGGCCTTTAATCAACTTTTTCAAAGTCTTTGTACTTTTTGTACTTTGTACTCTTTGTACTTTTTCAAAGTCTCAACATTTTTTTTTGTAATTTGACCAAAACTGGATGCAGTATTCCAGATATGGACTTACTAAGGCTTTATAAAGTGGTGCTAATATTTCACGTGATTTTTATTCTAGAGTCAAATGTGAGATCACCTGTCCAATAGCTGGGAGTTGCACCAAGTGCTACAATGACCACAAATTTGTGGACAAGCTATACGTCTGCTTTTACAGCGCCATGATAACTTTTTTTTTTAAACAAATTTTATTGATTTTTTAAAGACCAACAAAACATAGGACATAAAGGCATAAAACCTCCTTTCTAAAAAAAGTACTTATAAGTTTTAACAAGGCAAATAAAACATTATTTTTTAAGGCATAGTTCCACATTATCACATTTCCATTTAAGCACATATACATCTTTTCCAAATTTCTCATTATTTCTCCCTTCACTTTTATTCAATTATATTTCTTTCTATCAAGGTTTTATTAATTCTCAATCAAATATAAACATTTATACAGCATAGTTCCAAATTATCACATTTCCATTTAAACACCTATATATCTTTTCCGAATTTCTCATTCTTTCTCCCTTCACTTTTATTCAATTATATTTCTTTCTATCAAGGTTTTATTAATTCTCAATCAAACATGAACACACAAAATACAAAACATAAAACAAGACATAAAAACATAAAACCTCCTTAATTATCATTTGTACATGCCTTTTCCAAATTTCTCATTATTTCTTCCTTTAGTTTTATTCCTCCAAGGTTTTATTAATTCTCAATCAAACATAGCTAACCAAAACACAAAACATAAAACTTCTTTTGAAAAGTGGCTTAGCCCCGGGTTACATCTTTTTTTACAGACCTAAATCAAATTCATGCTCACCTTATATACCATTCTTATCTTATTTACCATTCTATATTTTCTATATAACTTCTCCCTTCTTTTCACTTTCTTAATTATATTTTGTTTATTTCATCTTATTTTAAAATCATTATACTTGTATCTTTTGTCCGTTCTTTTCCAATTATCTATTTATCTCTTCTCTTTAACAGAAAAATTCCCCTGTAATCACTTTTAAAGTGTGACGCCTATCTTTCCCCTAAAATAACACTTAAAATAATACATAATTTCCGTTCTGATTCTGCTTAGTACATTCTACATATTGCATTTTAAAATAAAAGAATAAATTTATAATATAGTTAAATATATAATTTCCATTCTAATTCTAATTCTACTTAATACATTATTTTAAAATAAGAAAATGAAATAGTAAATTTATAACATTAAGACAATAACGAATTAAACTATAACTAAACATTAATCATTTTACACATTCTCTTTAATATTTTATTAAATATTGAGATCTATCATTATTAAACATTTTAATATTTTAATATTTTGTTAAATCTTATAATACCGTGTTTCTCCAACAATACGGCCTCCACCAATAGGAAGCCCCAGCATGATTTATTGGCATAAAATCAAATTAAGTCCCTCCCCCCAAATTAAGGCCCATATTAAACATGCGAAATGGGGGGGGGGAATGGCGGGGGGTGGCTTGCCGTGAGGAAGTACTTTGTTGCATGCCCGGATATGGTGCTGCCTGCGTTGGTGGAGCACTTCATATCGGGAGACCTTCCGCCACCGTTAATTTCCCTTCCCCCTTGCTGCCGTAGCGTTACAGCAACACCGCGGCGTTTGGTGCAGCCACGTGCAGCCAGTCAGGGCTCCTCCCTGCAACCGGAGCCCTGAGGAGACACTTGGCTTCAGGCGCTCCTGTGGCCGCCTTCCCTTTGCCTTCGATGGTAAAGTGAATTATTTTAAAAACCTCCGCTCATCCCATCAGGGCCGTGTGAGCTGAGCAGAGCCGGGAAAGCAAGCCGCGGGTGTTTCCTGGTTCTGCCCAGCCCGTACGGCTCTGCCGCGGCCCTGGCGGGATGAGCGGAGGTTTTAAATAATTCACTTTGCCTTCAAGGCAAAGGGAAGGCGGCCACAGGAGCGCCTGAAGCCAAATATACCAACAACAAAAGGCAAATCCTCAAGGTGGGCTGGAGGGAGGTGGCTACGTGCCCCCCGGGCTGCTTCAATGCAAGGTCCTGACTTGCAGCATCCTGCTGTTGCCGCCGCGTCCTTTTCGCTGCCGCCTCCTCCCTCTCCGACTGCGAAACTCGTGTGCTTCGCCAAATGCTCCGAGCGAGGCGAGCTCTTTCATACATAGAGAGAGAGGGAAAGACGCCGGCGTGCTCTGAGAGGCTGGCTCTTTTCTCTAGCCGAGGCTGACAGGAAGTGCCTCAAGGGCCGTGGCAGGCAAGCCGCGGGTGTTTCCTGGTTCTCCCCAGCGCGCATGGCTCTGCCACGGCCCTGGCGGGATGAGCGGAGGGCCCGGCGGGGAGGCACTCGTTGCCTTGGTGACATTTCGGGTGCCTCCGCCGCCTCCTCGCCCATCGCAGGTGGCGGTGGCGGAGGCAAGCGGCGGCGCTTCGCTGAGGGAAAAAGAAGACAGCGCAGCCACCTTGCTTGCTTTCCCACCTGCCCGCCCCAGATGGCCTCAGGAGCGGCGGCAGTGGCAGCAGGCGCGCACACTCCTGCCGGCGAAGGGAGGAGAGGCGAGGAAAGAGAGGGGAGTGCGGCAGCAGCGGCTCTCACAGTATCGTCTCATAGCGGGGCAAGGCTGGCAAGCTGAGGTGGCCGCACCAGAGAGCGTCACTGCCGACCCGTCGTGAGGATAAAGGAGCGGGATAGAGATTCAGTCAGATGTCAGCCTCGGCTAGAGAAAAGAGCCAGCCTCTCGGAGCACGCCGACGTCTTCCCTCTCTCTCTATGTATGAAAGAGCTCGCCTCGCTCGGAGCGTTTGGCGAAGCACACGAGTTTCGCAGTCGGAGAGGGAGGAGGCGGCAGCGAAAAGGACGCGGCGGCAACAGCAGGATGCTGCAAGTCAGGACCTTGCATTGAAGCAGCCCGGGGGCACGTAGCCACCCCCTCCAGCCCACCTTGAGGATTTGCCTTTTGTTGTTGATACTTGGCTTCAGGCGCTCCTGTGGCCGCCTTCCTTTGCCTTGAAGGCAAAGTGAATTATTTAAAACCTCCGCTCATCCCGCCAGGGCAGCGCAGAGCCGTACGGGCTGGGCAGAACCAGGAAACACCCGCGGCTTGCTTTCCCGGCTCTGCTCAGCTTGCACGGCCCTGATAGGATGAGCAGAGGTTTTTAAAATAATTCACTTTACCATCGAAGGCAAAGGGAAGGCGCCACAGGAGCGCCAGAGTGTCTCCTCAGGGCTCCGGTTGCAGGGAGGAGCCCTGACTGGCTGCACGTGGCTGCGCCTAAACGCCGCGGCGTTGCTGTAATGCTACGGCAGCAAGGGGGAAGGGAAATTAACGTGGCGGAAGGTCTCCCGAACATCCAAGCTGTGCCGCCCACCCACCCGAGGATGCAAGGGGGAAAATTAAGTCACCCCCAAAAAGACGGCCTAGCCGGTTTTTCGGGGGTCAAAAAAAAATAAGGCCCGGCCTTATTATGTGAGAAACACGGTATTCCAATGGACTATTTCAAATGCAAATACTACAATACTATCTTATGTACTCTTGCATAATCTTTCTTTAATTATACTCTATCCTTTATCTCTGAAAAAGATCTGCTTTTTTGCATCTTGTTTCAGGCCTTAGTGGCTTTCCCCCCCTTTTTCCCTCCCTTTCTTCTCCAGTCTGGTCTTTTTGCCCCCCCTCTCCTAACCTCCACCTTTTTAACTTCCCCTCTCTGTTGTATTTCTCTTTTCTGTTGCTTTCTAACATTGTACCTTTTTTTCACCTTATTTTTCTTTTTCTTGGTTGTTTTATTAAATCTTAAATTCTCATTTTTCCTTCCTCTCTTCCTATTTTCTTTCTTAATTGAACTTTTTTGTCCATTATAAATGGCTTCTTCCTCTTCTTCTTCTCCTTCTTCCTCATGTATTTGCTGATATGTAGAAACCGCCATTTCTAAAAAGTGGAAGACAGCTCCCAAAGAATCCTTGCCTTCTTGTTCTCTTTGCTTTAATTTTTCATATTCCATTTTTAATTCATCCACAGATAGTGCCATTGTAAATTTTTAAGAACAACCCAGATGTTTTTAATCTTAAAGTAATTTCCAAGTGTCAAAGTTATCAAACAATCCAAACAGACACAAAATATTTCCTCTTCTTCTCTTTGCAGTTTTTCCTCCTGGGGCAAAATCCCAAAATATATTTTAAAGCCATATTACAGTTAGTTGCTGATCTTATAATCTTCAAGGCGTCTCCTCCAACAAATTTTTAAAGGTTTTTTTAGTCCTCTCCTTCCCACTTATAACAAAGAGCTTATTTTTACCTTAAAGAAGCAGGTTTTTCAGTGCTCATTTGCTTTCTCCGTAAGGAAGGGGAGTGAACTTTCCTTTCAGCACTTTCGCCGTTTTAACAACTTCTTTTGGAAACAAATGTATCAATCCAAAAGTCAGGTTTCCAGGGTGTTTAAAAGTATCTTAATGTCCCGGTTCAGCCAAGAAAACTTCTCCTTCTGATTCTTCCTCCTGCACAAATCTTATCCGGTTGAAGATTCCTTTGTGGCTGCCATTTCTGACAGCCGCTCCACCGCCTCAGGAAAAAGGAGTCTAGCCGGCTGGGGAAAGGGGTTGTGATGTCCCCAGACCCCTGCCCGGATCTCCTCTATCTTCCGCTGCCCCTCCGGGGTAGTGACAACCCCCAAATCCACTTGGATCGGGGGTACCTCAGCGGCGAGCGCAGCAGGGACCCGCAGAAATGCGGATTCCTGCCGCCGCCGAAGCCTTACAACCGGAAGTCCCAGCGCCATGATAACTTTGAAGGCTCAGGGAATAAGTGGTAAGTGAGGGCTACCTATACAAATGAACATCCCAAAAAGTCCTCCATAGTTATTTTTTTCTTTAACAAAGTGCTAGGTTAAGTACAGTTGAACCAGATTAATACATGGATGAAGCACGAATAGGAAATATAATGCTTGTTGGCTAGACATGGAAATTTAAAAAAAAACATCTCAGAAGAGAGCAGAGGAAGATCAGTCCTATATTGTTGCCAAGAAAACAGCAGGTCCATAACAGAATAACCGAGCTGGAAGGGACCTTGGAGGTCTTGTAGTCCAATCCCTGCACAGGCAGGAGACTTTGTATCATTCCGGATTAATTCCTGTCCCGTCTCCTCTTTAAACCCTTCAATGATGAAGAACTCACAACTTTTGGGGGCAAGCTCTTCCCAAGGAATTAAGCTTAATTTGAAGGAGGATTTTTAAAATCTTCCCACCAGCAGAAAATTGCGGCCACCACTGTTAAAGCTTGGAGCACCAGTGGACTCAAAATCTGGGGAGGGAAGAAACATGTAGCAGCAGCTGATATGCTTCAGCCTAGTTGCTTCTCTGCTTCCACATCCCGGAGGAAACCCAACAGCCCTACTTGCTCCCAGCCTCTCCTCCCACCTGACCTCAACTCACCTTCCAGCTGCTGCTTGGACCCTGGGAAGAGCAGAAAAATCACTCTGCACACCACCTTCCTCCCAGGAGTGATCCGGAAGAAGCAGCTCCTCTCCTCCCATCCTTTCTAGCAGTGCTCTACTCGATGGTTTTAACTCCTTTAAGCTCAACCACAGACGCCTTTTAAGGGCTTTCTAGTCACTGATAAGTGACTGCCGCTCCTAGGAAGCAAAAGAACAGGCTTGTCTGTCTCTAACGTGTTTGTAAGATGTTTTCACTGATTAAATGCTACCAGGTCGTTTTTCCAGTCCTAGCAACCTATCTTTGCAACTGATCCATGTGAAATGTGACACTAAAGTAGGTTGTGAAGATTAGCTATGTGCTGATCCCTAAATGTTTATAAAGTTCTTACAGAATTACATGGAGTTGGAAGAGACCAACCTCTCCAAGCAGGAGACCCTATACTGTTCCAGACAAATGGCTGTCCAATCTCCTCTTTAAAAACCCCATTGATGGAGCACCCACAACTTCTACAGGCAAAGCATTTCCACTGATTGTTGTCACTGAAAGGTAATTTCTCCTTGACTCTAGGATGGATGTCTTTTTGATAAGTCTCCCTCTTTTACTCTTTGTGCTCCTCTGAGGGACATTGGACAATAGGTCCACCCCCTTTTTTCTGTTTCAGCCCCTCAAATATTGAAAGACTGCTATGATGTAACCCCAAACCTTCTCTGTGTTAGACTAGACCAGGGCTCTGCAGCCTTAAACACTCTGAGCCATTTGGTTAGGTTTCCCACAGGGAGGGAGAGTGGGGGGGAGATTAAAAATAATATGGGCTTCGGGCTGAGCAGGGAAGGAAAATGTAATAAAACATAATCTATTGTCTAGCAGAAAATAATTTAGCTGACCTCATGACAAAACTATTAAGTGTACAAAAACACAAAGATCTTGTGAAACAATTTAGTTTCAATGCTGCCCAGCTATAAATTGGTGGGGTGTTAGGATATTAAATTTAGTAGCTGAAACAGTAAAATTGTACAATGGGCAAGAACAGGCAGTTCTAAGTTGATTGGTTGGAGAGTGCTGGCTCCTGTATGAGGCAATCTACGCTCTGATTGGTTGCTGTGGATGTAAAGGGGGAGTTTCCCATTTTTCCCGCTTTTTTTCTTCTCTCTGCTCTGTATCCTATTTGGATTTACCTCAGGATGTTTCTGTGTTCCTGACCATCTTGTTTGCTGTAAATATGTTAAATTTATTCATTTATACAAAACTACAATTTTGCCTCAGTGTCTCTGATTTCATTTGGAAACTTGCTGCATAATTCCCTGATGGAGGACTGTCCCCATTACACCCAGAAAATAAATCCATTTGCAGTGGATGTCTTTTGCTGGAAACATCACGGGGAGGAAAGAATTGTTGTAGTATCCAGCTGATGGATTAGCCAGAAGGATGTAAAGGATCCTGGTGAGAAAAAGCATTTCTGCTCTGGGAGGTCCCCTTCCTCTGGGACACATGGAGGAGTTTGGGATTATGAGCGCACACAAATGAGCCTGAGCTCTTCCCAAGAAGCTGCCACGGGGATCACAGTCGCTTCTTAAAAGACCCCTCAACATGGTTTGGAAACCGCAGGTTTGGAGAAGGCTGAAGCAGATGTGGCTCTTATTGATTTGGAGTTAATAGACTCAATGCATGATGAATTGGGCTTTCTTAATAAGACTGGAGAATGGACTTACCATATCTAACTGAAAAACCATTTGGAAAATAGATCGACCAAGAGGTTTTATGATTTGGGGAAATAAGACACAACTGTTGTCTTATTGTTCTCAACTAAAATCAAGAAAACATTTTATTAATAAGAATCAAACATAGATATTTCATCACTGATAGATCGGACAATGATTGTGGTGATTTGTGGTAAATAAACAGTTCTAAACTTTATACAAATTAAACGGAATAGTAGATTATTAATAAAGTGCTTTGATGTTTAACTTTGTTGTTGGTTCACCCGTTAATTACAATACCTTTGTACAGAATAATGTAGATAGAGGAACGTCAAACTAGTTGTAAATAGAGGTATAAGTTTATAAATTTTGGACTGCTTCAGAAGGGGAGGAAACTGATACTGCTCCAATATATTTAGTAATATTTTATTGGGGGGATAATATAGGTAAACTGCTTTTATCTTTTTTTAATGCACGTTTTTCTTTTTAAATGTTTTGTCCTTGTTTTGTTTTTGAAAAAAACCTTTGTTTTTGTTTGGAGTTTATATTAATTTTCTGAATAAAATATTTTTTTAAAAAAATAAGTCCCCTTGCCAGAAGAAAGTTCATGAGGCTGCTCTGTACCTATTCTCCAAATGGCCTCTAAATTCATAGAATCATAGCATCATGGGGTTGTTTGTATTGTACAGCAGCAGTGTAAAGTGATTGTGTATCATTTCTTGTTGTATTGATACTATTTCTGTTGATGCAGCCTAGGATTGCATTGGCTTTTTTGGCAGCTGCAGCCCAATACTTTTTCAAGTGGTACTTGTCCAATTATCATGCGTCACAAGGATTCATGGCCTGCCCTTTTGGAGATCTGTGGGAGGCAGCCATCCACAATTCCTTACAAAATGTTAGTTTGTCCCACTCCCATGCAACAGTGATGCAGAAGCAGCTACCATTTTGACACATAGGCAGACATGGCAAAATGGCGGCTGCTTCCACTAGTCCTCCACATGGCTCAAGAATGAATCCTACATACAGACCCAAAAGTTGGGGTAGGGGAGACTAGGCCTCCAAGAGATTCCCCCAGCCCTGAGATAGTTACTGTTCCATTTAACCATGTGCACATTTATTTAACAGCTTCATTAGGGAGAGCAGGGAGTGGGAGTAGTTAAGGTAATCTCACTTAACAATCACTACTTCTATAGTGGCTGGGGTATTATGGGGCTCAAAATCTGGATGTTGGAATTCCACATGTTGGAATTCCATGATCAATATACAAAAACCACCACCCAGAAACCTTTTTGAGGAGTTCCACAACTTTTGCAAAGGAAATATCCAGAAACTTCTGCTAATAATCAGAAACAGGTAGTTAGACTTTATCAAACTAAGATTCTTTTCTATCCACCTACAAGTCTAATGGTGAGATGTATTTGACTAAAAAGCATTAGCCAGAATTCAAATAGTACATTCCTGGCCTACACTCCAAATGAGAGTTCAGAAATGAAATTCAAGCCTTCTCTAAACACATCAACTTTTGACTCAAGTGGATTTCCTTGTGGACAATAAGGGATGATTTATGCCTGAAGCATTGTTCACAGAGAGGACATTTGAAAGGTTTCTCTCGTGTGTGAGTCATCTGGTGTCTTGTGAGGTGGAAATTTTTAATGAAACGTTTGCCACAATCAGGACATTCAAAGGGTTTCTCTCCTGTGTGAGTTCTCTGGTGTATCACCAGGTTGGAATTCTGACTGAACTTTTTATAACAAACAAGACATTCAAATGGTTTCTCTCCTGAGTGAGTTCTCTGGTGAATCACCAGACTAGAATTCACACTAAAACTTTTCCCACAATCAGGACACTGATACGGTTTCTCTCCTGTGTGAGTCCTCTGGTGATTCACCAGGTGGGAATTCTAACTGAAACTTTTCCCACAATCAGGACACTGATACGGTTTCTCTCCTGTGTGAGTCCTCTGGTGTATCACCAGGCTGCAGTATTGACTGAAACTTTTCATACAATTAGGACACTCAAAGGGTTTCTCTCCAGTGTGTGTCCTCTGGTGTATCACCAGGCTGGAATTGAGACTAAAACGTTTCCCACAATCAACACATTCAAAGGATTTTTCTCCTGTGTGAATCCTTTGGTGTTTCACCAGACAGAAATTCTGACTGAAACTTTTTGCACAATCAGGACACTGATACGGTTTCTCTTTGTGAATTCGTTGGTGTTTCACCAGGCTGGAATTATGACTGAAACGTTTCCCACAATCAGGACATTCAAAGGGTTTCTCTCCTGTGTGAGTTGTTTGGTGTATCACCAGGCTAGAATTGTGACTGAAACTTTTCCAACAATCAGGACATTCAAAGGGTTTCTCTCCTGTGTGAGTCCTCTGGTGTATCACCAGGCTGGAACTGTGACTGAAACTTTTCCCACAATCAGGACACTGATACGGTTTCTCTCCTTTGTGAATTCTTTGGTGTTTCACCAGGCTAGAATTATGACTGAAACTTTTCCCACAATCAGGACATTCAAAGGGTTTCTCTCCTGTGTGAGTCCTCTGGTGGTTCACCAGGCTGCAGTACCGACTGAAACTTTTCCCACAAATAGGACATTCAAAAGGCTTATCTCCTGTGTGAGACCTTTGGTGTATGATCAGGCTGGAACTGTGACTGAAACATTTCCCACAATCAGGACACTCATAGGGTTTTTCTCCGGTATGTATCCTCTGGTGGTTTACCAGGTTGGAATTTTGACTGAAACTTTTGCCACAATCTGGGCACTCATATGGTTTCTCTCCTGTGTGAGTCCTCTGGTGGTTGACCAGTTGGGAATTCTGACTGAAACCTTTCCCACAATCAGGACACTGATACGGTTTCTCTCCTGTGTGAGTCCTCTGGTGATTCACTAGGTGGGATTTATGACTGAAACTTTTTCCACAATCTGGGCACTGATACGGTTTCTCTCCTGTGTGAGTCCTCTGGTGATTCACTAGGTGGGATTTATGACTGAAACTTTTGCCACAATCTGGGCACTCATATGGTTTCTCTCCTGTGTGAGTCCTCTGGTGATTCACTAGGTGGGATTTATGATTGAAACTTTTCCCACAAACTGGGCACTCATGTAGTTTCTCTCCTGTATGAGTCCTCTCGTGGTTCACCAGTTGGGAATTCTGACTGAATCTTTTCCCACAATCCAGACACTTATACGGTTTCTCTCCTGTGTGAGTCCTCTGGTGATTCACTAGGTGGGACTTATGACTGAAACTTTTCCCACAATCTGGGCACTCATGTAGTTTCTCTCCTGTGTGAGTCCTCTGGTGGTCCACCAGGTGGGAATTCTGACTGAAACCTTTCCCACAATCAGGACACTGATACGGTTTCTCTCCTGTGTGAGTCCTCTGGTGATTCACCAGGTGGGAATTCTGACTGAAACTTTTCCCACAATCCAGACACTCATATGGTTTCTCTCCGGTGTGAATCCTCTGGTGATTCACAAGGTGGGACTTATGACTGAAACTTTTCCCACAATCTGGGCACTGATACGGTTTCTCTCCTGTGTGAGTCCTCTGGTGGTTCACCAGGTGGGAATTCTGACTGAAACCTTTCCCACAATCAGGACACTCATACGGTTTCTCTCTTGTGTGAGTCCTCTGGTGATTCACCAGGTGGGAATTCTGACTGAAACTTTTCCCACAATCCAGACACTCATATGGTTTCTCTCCTGTGTGAGTCCTCTGGTGATTCACTAGGTGGGACTTATGACTGAAGCTTTTTCCACAATCTGGGCACTGATACGGTTTCTCTCCTGTGTGAGTCCTCTGGTGACTCACCAGGTGGGAATTCTGACTGAAACTTTTCCCACAATCAGGACACTGATACGGTTTCTCTCCTGTGTGAGTCCTCTGGTGATTCACCAGGTGGGAATTCTGACTGAAACTTTTCCCACAGTCAGGACACTGATACGGTTTCTCTCCTGTGTGTGTCCTCTGGTGTTTTACCAAGTCATAATTCTGAATGAAACTTTTCCCACAATCAGGACATTCAAAGAATTTCACTCCTGTGTGTGTGTTCCGATGTTTCATGAGTCTAGAATTGTGACTAAAACTTTTTCCACAATCAGGAATTTCAAAGGGTTTGTCTCCTGTGTGTGATTTCTGCCTCGTATAAATCACCTGGTGTTTCACCAAGTTGACGTGCATGCTAAAGCTCCATTCCTGTATGGTCCTTCCATCAAGCATAAGGGAGCTGTTTTGATCAAAGTTTTTGTCACATTCATAGTATTTGTGTGGATTTTCTCCAATGTGAATCATTTTGTGCATAATCAGCCATGATTTGAAGTCTGTACTTTTCCCACAATATGCATGTCAGTGGAGCTTTTCCATCATTTGTGATATTTTGTTTAATGGTGGTTTGATTGCGGCTATTGTTCCCTTCCTTACAGGGCAAGATTTGCATTACTGTATGCCCTATGTGGCTATTCAATTGACCTTTCCCTGTGACTTCCAGACACTGCCCTCTTTTTCTGAATGGAAAAATAATCTCCTTTGACTTTTCATGAAATGTATCTTTGAGTTCCACATACTCCACATTTTCCAGCTAAAAATCTCCTCTTAATTTTCTCTCCTTTGTGTCTCACCTACTGGGTAAGGAGAAGAATTGTGTGTTTTCTGTAGGAAATGGAAAATATTTTGATTTCTAGCGTGATTTCATTTCCTTTTCAAAGTTGCTTGTTATTCCCAGTTGTCCAGAGTGCTCTTATTGGCATCCTCTTTTTCTGTAAGATTCAAGTAAAAGTATAACTTTAATTATTTATAAAATGGTTGCATAAGATGTCATAAAAGGAAAAAAAGAATACATTACAGCTAAAAAACATGCCACAATGCTAGAATAGCCTCTTATATTAGTTATGATTCATTTGTCACACTGAAGATTACCGAGATCCAAGTTCACATAGCCATTCAATCATGAAATTCTCTTTTTGAGTTGAACCAATTACAAATTCTTAGTATGGCAATTATTGGGTAGAACCTCTGTAATTAAGATGAATGTAACATAGAACATAGAATAAGAGAGCTGGAAGGGACCTTGAAAGTCTTCTGGTCCAACCCCCCGCTAAAGCAGGAGACCCTATATCATTTCAGACAAGTGGCTGTTGAGTCTCTTTTTGAAAACCTCCAGTGATGGAGGACACACAACTTTTGAAGGCATGCTATTACTTTTGTTGATTTCTCTAATCCAGGGGTGTCAAACCCGTGTTGTCATGGTGTCACCATGTGATGTGCCGTGACTTTTTCCCCTTCGCTAAACCGGGCGTGGGCATGGCCAGCATGTGACGCATCCGGCCCGTGGGCCACACCATGCAGCCCGTTCCAGGCAGCGGGGATTGGAACGGGTCAAAAATGGGGCACGCAGAGGCTGAAAACGGGATGCGGAGGCCAAAAATTAGGCCGAAGGGTGGGAGCCAGTGGGTCGGCAGAGCTTCGGCAACATTTGCTGTATAAGGCACAGACATTTCCACCCATTTTTTTTGTGTGTGTGTGGGGGGGGGTATGCATTTTATACACCGAAAAATATGGTAAATTATTGCAAGATGCTAAGGAAAGAGGAGATTGGGTTTATCAGATTTGAAATTGTACTTAGATGCTTGTTGTTTTGTCTGGCAAGAAGAGTGGGTAACTCTCCAAATTAAGAGATTACTTGAGCTAGAGGGCCATGAATTAAGATTTTGATGGCACAACTACTTATGGTATGACATGGTTAGGGAATGATATAAAGGCAGTGGATTTTGGAAATATAAAGAAGAGTTTTTTATCATTTATGGTGCACATGTGACAAAGCAAAGAAATATTGGAGTAGGATACGCATCTTAATACAGACTCTTAAAGTGATATAAAGATAAAACCAGATAGTTTTCTTTTAGGCTTAATGGATAAAGAACTTGAAAAATGTAACATTGATTATGTATGTATGTATGTATGTATGTATGTATGTATGTATGTATGTATTGATGGCATCAAAATATTTATGCAAAAATGGAAGAATATTTACATTCCCACAGTGGATGAATGGCTGCAAAACCTGATGGAGTTAGCAGAGTTGGCTAAATTGACTGCCTTGATTAAAGAAAAGAACACAATTAATTTAGTTTTTATATGGAAACTGCTTCTAGACTTTGTGCTTGAGGTGGAAAAAAATGAAACCTTGATTTGGAGCTTTGTTTGATTAGATAGGTTTGTTGTTATAAAAATGGCTAGTATATATTATCATATAAAGGTAAAAAAAAGTTGAGGTTTTATGTTAGCACCTTATTCTACTGCAACAAAAGGAGTCAGAAGGCAATGCTTTTCTTTTTCTTTTCCCCTTGACCCTACACTTTTCTCTTGTCCCCTTTCCTTCCCTTATTTTACCATTATTTTCATTTGGTGAAATGAAGCCTAAGGTTCTGCAAGATTTGAAGCACCAGTTTGCCCATAGAAGTTATCAGCTCCAAGTAAGGGCAGAATATATTTTCCACAGCCACTCTGGTGATATCCCAATTCAAGTAGTCTTCACTTAGTGACTGTATTTGACTATGGCATCTGTGTCACTAAGCAGCCTGATCATGAAGCATGATGTCACATGACAGTGCCAACTTACATCTGTTCCTCTGCAGTTCTTAAGCAAATCCCTGTGGGCTGTTAAAGACAATTTCACATGACTGCATTTGCAACTTCCTGCCCGCATCCCCACTGATTTTGCTTTACAGACGCTAGCTGGGAAAGTCACAAGTGAGAATCAAGAGTGTGGGATGCAACCATCATAAAAGTGCAGTGGTTGGCAACACATGAATTGGTGCAACTCCTTTTCCTGCACCTTCATAACCATAGGAACACAAATTAACCACAAATTTGTGGACCAGGTGTTGTTGTTAGTTGCGGAGTCGTGTCCGACCCATCGCGACCCCATGGACAACGTTCCTGCAGGCCTTCGTGTCCTCTACCAACCGCCGTAGTCCATTTAAGCTCACGCCTACTGTTTCAGTGACTCCATTGCAACTTTGAAATCTCATGAAACAAATGGCAAGTAAGGACTAGATATACAACTGAACATCCCAAAAGGTTGTCAATTGCTATTTTTTTAGTTTAACCTGGTTAATTCATGGAATGGGGCACCAATAAAACAATTACTACCAACCTGCCTTCAACCGAGGACCTGTATGCTGCACGAGTCAAAAAGAGGGCTGTAAAAATATTTATATAAACTGTTTCAACTCCTACCCTCAAAACAATGCTATAGAGCACTGCATACCAGAACAATTAGACACAAGGACAGTTTTTTCCCAAATGCCATCACTCTGCTTTAACAAATAATTCCCTCAATACTGTCCAACTATTTACAAAGTCTGCACTACTATTACTATTAATCTTCTCATCACTCCTTATGACCCATCCCCTCCCACTTGTGACTGTATGACTGTAACTTTGTCGCTTGTATCCTTACTATTTATATTGACTGTTTCCTAATATGATTTGATTGCTTATTGTACCCTATGACTATCATTAAGTGTCGTACCTGATGATTCTCGACTCTTGACGAATGTATCTTTTCTTTTATGTACACTGAGAGCATCTGCACCAAGACAAATTCCTTGTGTGTCCAATCATGCTTGACCAAGGAAGAATTCTATTCAATAGGAAATAGTGTGCAAGACAGGGAAGTAAAAAATAAAACAAACCCCCCACAAGTGACTATTGGCAGTCTGATATTGTTGAGGAAACTGCAGGTACATATAGAATAAGAGAATTAAAAGTGGCCTTGGTGATCTTCTAATCAGGCAGGAGAACTTATAGCATTCCGGACAAATTGTTGTCCAATCTCTTCTTAAAAACCTCCAGTGACAGAGCCCCCACAACCTCTGGAGGGAAGCCATTCCCAAAGGATCAACCTTCACTTGAAACACTTTTTAAATCTTCCCACCAGCAGAAAATTGCAGCCACCACTTTAACAGTGTGCGACACCAGAGGACTTAAATTTGGGGAGGGAAGGAACCTGCAGCAGGAGCAGGAGTCGCTGATATTGACCTCACCCCTTTCCTAAATATGCTTCAGCCTAGTTGCTTCTCTGCTTCCACATCATGGAGGAAGCCAAGCAGCCTTACTTGCTCCCAGACTCTCCCCCAACCTGCCCTCAACTCACCTTCCAGCTGCTGCTTTGACCCAGGGAAGAGCACAGGATCCACTCCGCACACCACCTTTTGCCCATTGAGTGATCTGGAAGAGGAAGTTGCTGTGCTTCTCCTTGCCTCCCATCCTTTCTAGAAATATAGTACTTGATGGTTTTAACCCCTTAAAGCTCAACCACAGATGCTTCTACTGTTTTGACGGTTCTAGTCACTGATGCTGCCTATCTGACCGCCATCTTCCATTAAGAGACAAAAGAACACTTTTATATGTGGCTATATGCATACTTTTGTATTTATTTATTCTATCATGTTTATGTAATATATATTAGAGGTGGTGACCCTTTGAGAGCTGTATGCAATGAAATTTCATTGTAATGTATGCTGATTAGTGTACCTTCAAAGTGACAATAAAGTTATTCTAAGTCTAAGTCCTGTCCCTACCTAAAGGGTTTGCAAGATGTTTTTACTGGTTAAATGCTATCAAGTCATTTTCAACTCCTAGAAACCTACCTTTGCAACTGATTTATGTAAAATAGTGAAATGTGATGCTACTTAGCTTGTGAAATTAGCTATGTGCTGAGCCCTAAAGGTTTATGAAGGTCTTACAGAATTACATAAAAAGAGGTGGGAGAGACCAACTCTCCAAGCAGGAGATCCTGGCCTATATTGTTCCAGACAAATGGCTGTCAAATCTCCTCTTAAAAAACCTCCAATGATGGACCACCCTTTGGAGGCAAGCCATAAAAGCTGTCAGGTAATCCTTACTCCTTCTGTTAGACTGGACATATCCTGCAATCATTCCTCCTTTGTTTTAGCCTCCAGTCCTGTTAATATTGTTGTTGATCTTCTCTGCACTCTTTCTAGAGTTGATTTTTTTCAACTTCAGCTGCTGTGCGAGGCACAGCTGCAGTTAAAAAAGCAGGAAAAAAGGGCTTTTTGAAAGGCTGCTTCTCTGCACGCAGAATGCTGATGATGATTTACAGGCGCAGGCCAGCAGCGTGCAGGGAAGCACATCATATATCACCGAACCTCTTAAATGACCGGACTGGTAGTTAACCCTGTCGGATCCCACCCCTGCACAGGATCTCAGGACACTGCAACTGTCATAAATATGAACCAGTTGCCAGTGTAAATCACATGACCATGGGGATATTGCAATGGTCCTAAGTGTAAAAAATGGCCACGAGTCACTTTTTTCAACGTCAATGTCACTTGAGAAATGTCACTAAATGAACCGTTGTAAGTTGAGGTGTATATCAGAGAACCCCCTTCCTCTCTTTGGAAAGCTGTTTGTAAACACAGTGGAAGGCTTTTTTTTTTTAGGGTAGATTGTACAGCCCATAAAAAGGGCTAAAACTAAAATTGAAAACTTCCATGGGTGATGATGATCAGTTAGTGGGGGTGGAGAGAAACAGGGATGCAGCAGTCAGCAGAAAGGGAATCTGGGCAGGTGAGAGACTGAGGCAGATTCAGGGAGTGCATCTCCAAGCAAGCCCACCTGGACAGGGCTGCCCACTGGCCAAGCCCACCTGGACGCCTTTTTCAGGTCTCCGTCACCCGCCATTCAGATGCCAGGGCTTCCTCCAGCCACGATCTCTCTGAACCCAGATCCTCTTCCTCCCCTCCAGACCCTGGGAGGCGGATCCTCCCCAGCAGCGACAGGGGAACATGGGAACGGTGGTGCCCAACATTAGGCGGCCTCACCCTGGGAGCCGGGCTGCACCAAATGTTGGGCTGCGGGGAAGGAGTGGGGGGGGCTTGGAGGGAGGATTTTAAGGGGATCGGAGAGCCGGTCGCGCAACCGAGGAGGAGAAGCGGCGGCGCAGCGGTTCTCACGGAGCAGAAAACCTTACGAGGAAAGGCGGGGACTCGGAAGGGGAGGGGGCGCAACTGGGGAAACCCCACCTCGCTCTCCTTCCCTCCCCCCAGGAATCCCTCCTCCCTTCCCGCACCTGGGGATTCCCCCCTCCTCTTCCTCCCCCCTCCTGGTCCCCTCCCCCTCTCGCAGCGGCCTTGCCCACCTGGCGCTCTCCCCGAGAGGGGATCCCCGCAGGCCTGGCTTAAAAGACGTCGGGAGACCAGAAAGAGGAGCGGGAAGGAAGCTGGATTCCCAGCCCCCTTTCCTGCCTCCTCTCTAGGCGCAAAAGAAAAGCTCTGCGTTTAACCCCTTCGCTGAAGCAACCAAGGGGAAGGGACGACTGGGGCGCCGTCGAGCAATGCCAAAGCCCTCCAACCGGGGACCGCAAAAGACCGTCAACCCACCCCGCTCCCCGCACTGGAAGGCCAAAACACCAAAACCAAAGACCGAGGTTAAATATATATAGAGAGAGAGTTGCATGTGCTAATCTTCACCTCTAAATGCAAATTAGGAATTCATCACTATTGAAGATGGGCAAGAAAGACCTGTAGATGTGTTTGGACTACGACACCCACCATCCTTCACCCTGGTATTAGACATTGGGATTTGCTCAATACAAATACAACATCTCACCTTATATGGTATGTCAAGAGGAGTCTGGTGGCATCTCTTCTGGCTAACAAATTGCATTTAAATGCATAATTCACTCTTACTCTGCCAAAGCGCTATTCGATGCCATCCAATTTTTGGCTCCCATAGACTCACACCCCTCTCCTCCCCCCAAAATATGGAAAATTGCTCACTCTGAGTAGATGATCCATTTCCGGCCTTCCTTCCCCTGTTCTAAAATGAAGGGGAGTGAGTGATAAGGAAGGAAGGAAGAAAAACAGAGATATAAATTAGGAGATACAGGAAGCGTATCCAGGGTTAGCCATACAGGACTCAAGTGCCTATACACAAATGCTCAAAAGTTTTGGGAACAAATGAGGTGAACTTGGAAGAACTAATACATAAGGGTGAGTATGATATGGTTGTCATTTCCGAAACTTGGTAGGATGAAACTCAGGACTGGAATGGACAGATGATGGACAGATATAAACTTCAAAAGAAACGGCCCTAACAAAAGAGGTGAAGTCGCACTATTTGTAAGAGATCACTACATCTCTAAAGAAATGCACAAAATCAAGAATGAAAGCCTTATTCCTAGAGGGGTGATGGGGGTGGGTAATGGTCTTTTGTGGGGTCCCAGCTGGAGCATTTTGCATTGCTCATCATCGGTGCCCCCCTCACCCCCTCACCACAGTAGCTTCAGTGAAGGGGTTAAATGAAAAGAGAGCTTTTCTTGTGTGCCTAGAGAGGCAGAAGGTGGGGGGTGGAATGGGCTGGGAGCCCAGTTTCCATGCTCTTCTGCTCCCCTTCCTGGCCTCCAGCCACTTCTGTCATGCCCCTGTCGGAATCTGACAGGGAGTGGGAGTGTGGCTCCGTTGGCTGTGAAAGAAACTGCGGGAAGGGCACAGTCCGACTGGGCAGAGCAGGGGAGAGGTAGAGCAAGGCAGAGGGAATTCGGAGGAAGACCCAGGCCCACCACCTCTTCATCCTAGGGCACGCAGGGAGGAATGGAGAAGTTGCATGAGATGCGTGGCTTACAGGGGAGGAAAGGGCCCTGATTCCCTTCATTAGCTGCAGCTGGGAACACTGTTTAAAAAGGGAAGCTGCGCACAGCAAGTTGTTGGGAGCAAATCATGAATTATCTGGTATCGTGGAGGCTTATCTGTGTTCCTGGCGTCTTCCCAGCTGTGTGTGTTTTGCTGTGCTTTCAAGTCTGCAATTCCTTCTCCTGCCCTGTCAAGTTAATTACCGCAGCGTGGTTTGTGTGGATTTTTAGTTACAGTTTATATGTACTTTGTTTTCGGACGGAATTTCCTCCACTTAAAGGCTGTTCCTGGGAGAGTTTTTCTCCAGCCAAAGGTAACCTGGACATTGGGGGCAAAGTTGGAGATAATAAAGAGACTCTTCTTGCTTATTTGACTGTGTTGCCTTTATGCCATGCCCTGGGTCATCACACTTCTGTATGCCAGGGCTTCCTTTGAAGGGAAGAGTGCACAAGGGGTGCTAGGTAGGCAAGGATGCTGCAAGAAGGGGAGGGGAGCAGGAGAAAGGACACAATCAGGATAAAAGGGGGAGAATCCCCAGAAGTGGGAAGGGAAGGGGAGACTTCTTGGGGTGAGGACAGACATGTTTTTCCCCAGCTGCCCCCATCTCCTTCTGAGTCCTCATCTTTACTTGCCAGGTTTTCTGCTCTCTGGAAACCGCTGGCCTTTATATAGCCATGTAACTTGGAGAAAAGTGGAAAATTACCAATAAAGGAGAATATTTGTAGCTCAAGTTTGAAATGAGGGGTCCTTGGTGCTCTTTGAGCTTGCTGGCTTTTTTGCAGACGATTCATTACCCAAACTAAGTAATATCAACAGTGCTAGTGAAAGTTGGAAAGGGGAGAATATAATGGAATAATTAGAGGAAGCGGGACTGGCTTGATAGAATGTAAACAGCGATATTTTATTCCAACAACTCAAGTCTCTTTGGAGTTCAACCAACCTGCCTCTTGTGCACACCAGTCTCTCTTTCCCCAAATGCTCTGCAGGCAGTTATTGGAGCTCCCAGGCCTGTCCCTTGACCTGAAATTCTTTTATCGTTCTACAAAATCACAGAACTCTCTTGATCTCTTTGTAATGACATTTGTAAACACAGTGGAAAGCTTCTTTTTCAGCGTAGATCATTATACAACCCGTAAAAGAACTAAAATTGAAATTGAAAACATCCAAAGACATGGCTGTTCCCTTACATGGGCAGAGAGAAACAGGGATTCAGCAGTCACTAGAAAGGGAGGTAAGAGAGGCAGATTCAGGTGCGGCATCTCCAAGCAAGCCCACCTGGACAGGACTGCCCATTGGCCATTGGATGCCTCTCAGGTCTCCCATCACCCTTGAGATGCCATTGGCCTTCTCCTAACACAGTTCAAGCCCTCAGAGGGAGCCCCTCCAGCCACGAGTCCTCTGAACTCAGGTCTCCCTGGGTCCTCCCCTCTTCTTCCCCTCCACATACTGGGAGGCTGATCCTCCCCAACAGTCACAGGGGAACGTGGGAACATTGGTGCCCAACCTTCCGGAAAACACAAGGAGACTTCACCTGGGCTGCACCAAGACGTTGGGCTGAGAGGAAAGAGAGGGGCTTGGAGGAAGGATTTTAAGAGGATTGGAGAGCCGTTCGCAAAAGCAGCAACCAAGGAGGCCAAGCGACTGCATTGCTCATTTTAATGCCAAGCTTTTCAGTAAGTTTACTGTCAAGGGCATTCCCCATACATGCTCCCACATATTAAAAGTTCCTCGGCGTAGGATATTGGGAAAACAAAGTATGAACATTCAGATCAACATTTTGCACCCATAGCGCTCCAGTTTTAAAAAGGACCTTCATTTTGACCTGGCTCAACAACAGTAACTGTGAGAGGAATCCAGGACTCCTAGTGAACAACCACTGGGCTGCAGCTACAGAAAAAGCCAATGCAGTCCTAGTCTGCATCAGCAGAGGGATAGGATGGTATCAAGGTCACATGAAGTGTCCACACTGCATTATACTGCGCTGGTAAGACTACATTAGAATATTCCATCCAGTTTTGGAGAGTAAAACATAAGATGAACGGTTGCAGGAACTGGATATGTCTCTAGTGTCTATCTAACAGAAAGAAGGAATAGGAGTGACATAATAGCAGTCTTTCAATATTTAAGGGACTGACACAGAAAAGAGAGGGTCGACATATTGTCTAAAGCAGGAAAAGAACAGACTTTTAAAAAAGGTTTCTAACCTATAATTAAGGAGAAATTTCCTGCAAGTGGAACCAATTAATCAGTGGAATGGCTTTCCTCAGGGGTGGGATTTAAAAATCCATGGCAACTGGTTTACTGCCCAGTTGCTAGGCGGGCGTGGCCATGATGGGCATGGTCTACTGAAACTTCCTGTTTCCGGCTTCCAGTGGGCCTCCAGAGCTCGGGGGAGGTCGTTTTCCCTCTCCCAAGGGTCCAGAGATTTCCCCATGGCCTCTGGGAGGGCAAAAACAGCTTCCTCCAGACTCTGGAGGCCCGTTTCTGGACTTCCGGAATGACCATTTTTCCCGCTCCCCGAGCCTCCACACAGATCGTGCACTGACCTCCATCGAAAATGGGCTGCGTGGAGATTCCTGGGAGGGGAGGGGCAGAGTGGGTGGGGCCAGCCGGTCGATTGAATTACTGGTTCAGCGAACCAGATATAACTTTAACATCCGGTTCGCATGAACCTTTCCTCCAGAAATTGTGGGTGCTCCATTTGTTAGGAATGGCCTAAGGTCCTCAGGGAGCCAGTGGGATTGGGAAAAGCCTGAGGGTATTCTGTGGGGAAGGCCTGTGGGTGGAAGGAAAAGTCTGGTGGGACCCTGTAAGGGAGAAAAAGCCCTGGGAGAGGAGGAACCAAGGGTTGGGAATCAATAGGTGTCTTGGGGTGTTGGGAGGCCTAGCGATGCTTGGGGGAGCAAGCCTGGGCTTGAGCTAGCCCTGCAAGAGTTTCCCCCAACTCTGAGGTAGCCAGTGTCCTATTTAGGATTTCAATAATCAATATACAAAAAACACCATCCAAAAGCCGTTTTGAGAAATTCCACAAATTTTGTAAAAGGAAATATCCAGTAACCTCTGTTGACAAACACAAAAGTAGTTACCCTTTATCAAACTAATATTTTCCATTTTTTCCCTCCACCAAAAAATATAATCCTGAGAGATGCTGACTAAAACGAATCAAGACGCAATTCAAATTGTCAGTTTCTCACTGACACTTCCAATGGGAAATCAGAAATGAAATTCAAGCCTTCTCTAAACCTGCCAGCGTTTGCCTCATATGGATTACCTTGTGTGCAATAAAGGATGATTTCCGTCTGAAGTACCGTCCACAAACCGAACATCTGAAAGGCTTTTCCCCTGTATGCAAAACTACATGACTTATAAGGCTAGACCTACTACTGAAATCTTTCCCACAATCCGGACATTCGTATGGTTTCTCTCCAGTGTGAGTCCTCTGGTGTATCACCAGGCTGGAATTCTGACTGAAATGTTTCCCACAGTCAGAACATTCAAAGGGTTTCTCTCCTGTGTGAGTCCTTTGGTGTGTCATCAGATTGGAATTCTGACTGAAACGTTTGCCACAATCAGGACATTCAAAGGGTTTCTCTCCTGTGTGAGTCCTCTGGTGTGTTGCCAGGTTAGAATTCTGACTGAAACTTCTGCCACAATCAAGACATTCAAAGGGTTTCTCTCCTGTGTGAGTCCTCTGATGGTTCACCAGGTCAGAATTCTGACTGAAACTTTTCCCACAATCAGGACATTCAAAGGGTTTTTCTCCTGTGTGAGTCCTCTGGTGTTTCACCAAATTGGAATTCCAACTGAAACGTTTGCCACAATCAGAACATTCAAAGGGTTTCTCTCCTGTGTGAGTCCTCTGGTGAATCACCAGGCTAGAATTCTGACTGAAACCTTTCCCACAATCAGGACATTCAAAGGGTTTCTCTCCTGTGTGAGTCCTCTGATGGATCACCAGGTGGGAATTTGCAATGAAACTTTTCCCACAATCAGGACAGTTATATGATTTCTTTCCTGTGTGCATCCTCTGGTGTACCACCAGGTGGGAATTTGCAATGCAACTTTTCCCACAATTGGACCATTCAAAGGGATTTCGCCTGATGTGAGTCCTCTAATGTATCACTAAGTTGCCATGCTTGCAAAAACATTTACTGCATTGGGAGCACTTTTAGCGCATCTCGCCTGTGTGGGTCCTTCCATGAACCACAAGGGAGCTGTTTAACTAAAGCTTTTCCCACATTTGGATAATTTGTATGGCTTTCCTCCAGTGTGGCTCCTGTCATGCTTAATCTGTGATTTGCTATCTGTGATGTTCCCACAATAGGCACATCTATGGAGCTTTCCCACCACTCTTCTTAAAGAGGTTAAAAATATGTGTGATCTCTGGTTGCATGGAGCTTTGATACTGTTTTCTTCCTCACAGGGCAAGGCCTGCCTTACTGTCTACTCCTTGTGACTAACCAATTGTCTTTTTCCTCTCCACCCACTTCTAGACATTTCCCTATTTTTCTGAATGAAAAATAATCTCCTTTGACCTTTTTGTATAATCTATTGTTGAGTTCTGCATAATCTACTTTTTTCAGGTTGAAATATCTTCTTGATTTTCTCTCCTTTGTCTCTCACCAGCTGAGTAAGGAGAAGAATTGTGTGCTTTTCCGAAGGCTCAATTTGCTTCCATTTTCAAAGTTGCTGGTTATTCTCAGTTGGTCCAGAGTGCTTTTATTGATATCCTCTTCGCTGTAAGATTTAAATAAAAGTGTAACTTTAAAATTGTTTATTTATAAAATGATTGCAGAAGATGTGAAAACAAGTATACATTACAAGTAAAAAGCAAACATGCCACAATGCTGAAATAGCTTCTAATGTTAATTATGATTCATTTGACACATTGAAGATTATAAGGGGTGGGATTCAAAAATCCCAGCAACTGGTTCGCTGCCCAGTTGCTGGGTGGACATGGCCATCGTAGGCGTGGCCTACCGGAACTTCCGGGAGGGCCGTTTTTCGCCTTCCCAAGGGGCCAAAGGCTTCCCTCGGGCTCTGGGAGGGCAAAAACGACCTCCCTCGGGCTCTAGAGGCCCTCTGGAAGCCAGAAACAGGCCCATTTTGTGACTTCTGGTACTTTCGGTAGGGCCATTTTTCACCTTCCCAAGGGTCCGGAGGCTTCCCTCGGGCTTCTGGGAGGCCTCCCCCAGGCTCTAGAGGCCCGAGGGAAGCAGGAAACAGGCCCATTTCCGGACTTCCGCTACTTCCAGAAGGCCCGTTTCCCCCCTCCCAGAGCCTCCGCGCGGACTCTGCACTTACCTGCATTGAAAATGGGCTGCGTGGAAATTCCTGGAGGAGAAGGGAGGGGTGACTGGGGCCAGTCAGTCGATTCAAACACCAGTTCAGTGAACCAGATGCAAATTTAACATCACCAGTAGACTCTCACGCCTGAAGATTACCGAGACCCAAGTTCAAATATTCATTCATGAAATACACTTGTTTGACTTGGGTCAATCACAAATTCTTCATACTGCAATTATTGGGATAATTCAGATAAATGTTTTACCAAACATGCTATTTCTCTTTCATACTTTAAATATTATAATTGAAACTCAATTTAAACTATGGCAGATGGACATCTCTAAGTTTTGATGGTAAAGGAAAAAGCCAAGAATTAAATATAAATTATTGCAAGATGCTAAGGAAAGAGGTTTGGATTTATTAGATTTGAAATTTCTTTGATGCTTGTTGTTTTCTGGAAAAAAGAGCGAGTGACTCTTCAAAATAAGAAGTTACTTGAGCTTGACAGCCATGAATACAGATTTTGATGGCACAGCTATTTATAGGTTAAAGCAAATGTTGATTTTAATAATCACTTTGTTAGACATACCATCTTAAGAGTTTGGAAGAAATATAAAGTTCTCTAGGATGATGCCTCTTTGTCTGTCTGCTTGGAAACATTTTTAAAGAAAAGAAATGGTAGCAAGAAATGGTAGCAAGAAATGGTAGCAAGGCCAGACTGGCAGACTGGCAGCCAGACTGGCAGGTCAAATAATATTTTTTCAGTTATCATGACATCCTTAAATCTAAACAGGAGTTGGAATCAGAAGGATGTTTGTCATTGGTTTATATATTTACAATCAAAAGAAAGATTTGAACTAGACAAAAAGAGCTATGGATACGATTTTGTGAAAAATGAATTGGAAATGCTACTTGGTAGTATTGAACATATTGTTGCTAAGATTTATAAACTGTTATTGAACTTGCAGAATGAATATGTAAAGCATTGTATGACTCAGTGGGCAAAGAACTTTGGATGCAATATAATGCTTGAACAATGGAAGAATAGAACAGAGTTGGAAGGGATCTTGGAGGCAGAAAGCTCTATACCAAATGGTTTTATGATGATGGTTGGTATCTAACATCGAAAAAATTATCAAGAATATGTAGAGGCACCTCGAATGTTGGAAATGTAAATAAGAGATTTTATCATTTATGGTGGACATGTGACCAAGAAATATTGTAGTAGAATTCACATCTTAATACCAAAGCTGCTTAAAGAGAATATAAAGATAAAACCAGAAAGATTTATTTTAGGTTTAATGGATAAAGAACTTGAAATGAAACTTTGATATTATATATGTTGATGACATCAAGAATGCTACATGCAAAAAAATGGAAGGATGTTTTCATTCTCACAGTGGATGAATGGCTGTAAAACCTGATGGAGTTAGCAGAGATGGCTAAATTGACTGCCTTGGTTAAAGAAAAGAACAGGATTAATTTTGTTTCTACATGGAAACTGCTTTTGGAGTTTGTTCTTCAGATAAAAAAAAAAGAAAGTTTTATTTTGGGCTTTGTTGATTAGATAGGTTTGTTGTTATAGAAGTGCTAGTATTTATTATCTTAAGAAGTTGAGGTTTCATATTATTCTACTGCTCCAAAAGGAGTCAGAAATCAATGTTTTTCATTTTCCTTTCCCCTACACTTTTCTCTCTTCCCCTTTTCCTCCCGTTTTTCCAATATTTTAATTTTTTCTTTACACTTCTGTATCTACATTTTGATGAATTAATAAAATATTTGTGTAAAAACAAATTCTTAGCAGTCTAAAGGGTTATCATGAAATATAACTAGAAGTGCTGGGGATAGATTATACAATTGTAGATATGTATACAGAGCGAAGTACAAATACACACACCTACAAATATGTATATATGTGGAAAATCCATGTGTTTTCAGCCTGAAAGGTATCCCAAACTGGTTACAGTCAAATCTTCTGTGCTAACTTTAGAGATGTGGGAGCTTTAACTGATGAAATTATGCCTTAAAGGCTCTGCAAGATTTGAAGCACCAGTTTTGCCATGGAAGTCCTCAGTTCCAAATAAGGGCAGAAAATATTGTCCACAACCACTCTGGTGACATCCTAATTCAAGTAGTCCTCACTCACTGACCACATTTGGGACTGGCATCTGTGTCACTAAGCAGCACGATCATGAAGCATGATGTCACATGAGAGTGCCAATTTACAGCTGTTCCTCTGCAATTGTTAAGCAAATCATTTTTGGTTGTTCAAGGCAAGTTCACATGACCGTGGTTTGCAACTTCCTGCTGACATCTCCACTGATTTTGCTTGTGCAAAGCTAGCTGGGAAGGTCAGAAATGGGGATCCTGAGTGTGGGATACTAAAACCATCATAAATGTGCACTGGTTGGCAGAACCCAAATTGGTGCAAGTCCTTTTTCTGCACCTTCATAACCACAGGAAGTGCTGACATATGGTCATTGAACGAGTGCTACAATGACCACAAATTTGTGGATCCACTGTGTATGTGCCTTTACAGTGCCATAGTAACTTTGAGGGCCTAGGGAAGAAGTGGTAAGCGAGGACTACCTATATAACTGATCATCCCAAAGTGTCTCAATAATTATTTTTTAAAAAGTGCTGGCTTAAACAAAGTTGAACCTGGTTAATACATGGATGGGGTGCCAATAGGAAATACCATGCTTATTGGCAAGACATGGAAATAAAAAAAGCAAACATTCCAGAAAAGACAGTGGCAGATCAATCCAATATTATTGCCAAAACAAACAAACAACCCCAGCAGGTCCATAACAGAACAACAGAATTGGAAGAGATCTTGGAGATCTTCTAGTCCAGTGGTTCTCAACCTTCCTAATGCCGCGACCCTTTAATACAGTTCCTCATGTTGTGGTGACCCCTCAACCATAAAATTATGGCTCAGATCCTAAGACCATCGAGAATATGTGTTTTCCGATGGTCTTAGGCGACCCCTGTGAAAGGGTCATTTGATCCCCAAAGGGGTCGCAACCCACAGATTGAGAATCACTGTTCTAGTCCAATCCCCTGCTCAGTCAGTACAGCCCATACCATTCTGGATAATTGGCTGTCCAGCTTCTTCTTCAAGGTTCCTCACAAACCTGACAACTTTGTTGTGCAAAAAAGTAGAAGACGTAATTAGAGGGTCAACTATACTGGACTTAAAACTTATTGACAGTAGAAATGAAAGAGCAACAACCGCGACTGGGGGCTTGAAACTAAAACATATGAAGAACAGTTGTAGGAATTGGGTATGTCTAGTCTGGTGAAAAGAAGGATTAGGGGTGACATGATAAGCACTGTTCCAATATTTGAGGTGCTGCCACAAAGAAGAGACGGTTAACTTATTCTCCAAAGTACCAGAAGGCAAGACAAGAAGTAATGGATAAACCAATGAAAAGAGAGAAGCATCCTAGAAACAAGAACAAATTTCCTGATAATAATTGAACAGTGGAACAGCTTGCCTTCCCAGGTTGTGGGTGCTGCACCACTAGAGGCTTTGAAGAAGATACTGGACAGCCACTTGTCTCATGTTTGAACAGGCTGTTGGACCAGATGACCTCCAAGGTCACACCCATATGCTAGTGGCTTCTCTGCTTCCACGCTGGGGAGGAAACCAAACAGCCTTTCTTGCTCACAGCCTCTCCTCCAACCTGTCCTCAACTCACCCTCCAGCTGCTGCTTTGACCCTGGGAAGAGCACAAAAGCTACTCGGCGCATCACCTTCCTCCCATGAGTGATCCGGTAGATCCTGCGCTTCTCCTCCCCTCCCCTCCCCTCCTTTCTAGCAATGCAGTACTTGATGTTTTAACTCCTTAAAGCTCAGCCCCAGATACCTCTACTCTACTCTACTATTGACGGCTTTCTAGGCACCAATGTTGCCCATCTGACCGCCATCTCCCGATAGGAGGCAGTAAAACAGGCTTGTCCTGTCTCTACCTATTAAGGCGTTTTGCAAGACATTTTCACTGATTACATGCCACTGAGTCTTTTTCGACTCCGAGCAACCGATCTTTGCAACCGATCCAAGTGAAATAGAGAAACGTGACACTACTTAACTTGTGAAAATTAGCTACATGCTGAGCCCTAAATAGTCATGAGGTGGTTACAGAATGACAGAATAAGAGTTGGAGGAAGGGACCAATTCTCCAAGCAGGGGATCCTATACTATTCCGGATAAATGGCTGTCCAGTTTCCTCTTAAAAACCTCTGCTGAACTTCTGGGGGCAAGGCATTCCACTGATTAATTGTTCTTACTGACAGGAAGTTTCTCTTTAATTCTAGGTTGGGTCCCTTTCAAATAAGTCTCCCTCTGTTATTTCTTGTCCTGCTTTCAGGAGCTTTGAAGAATAGGATGACACACACACACACCCTTTTTTTTTCTTCCTAGGTAAGCCCAGTTCAATTGTGGTTGTATGTGAAGGATCACCTGTAGTATCTTTTTATCTTCATTCTCACAGAACCTAAAGAATTGCTCTGAGCAACCTTCCCAATTTCCAGAGGAATTAGATTTCCACCTTGAGTACTACTGGGTCTATGGGCGTGGCTTGGTGGGCATGGTGTGGCATGGTTTGGTGGGCGTGGCAGGGGAAGGATATTGTAAAATCTCCATTCCCACCCCACTCCAGGTAAAGGGTACTGCAAAACCTCCATTCCCACCCCACTATCCTGCTTTCCAGCTCCATTCTCCTGTGCAGGGCAACAAAAGAAGATCCAGCCGATCAGCTAGGACTCGAGAGCAGAGATGGGGGCGGGGCCAGTCAGAGGTGGTATTCCGAACTACTCAAAATTCCCGCTACCAGTTCTCCAGAACTGGTCAGAACCTGCTGAATACCACCTCTGAGCCTGTGGTTCCAGGGCTGCTAACCAACTGGTTGAATTACTGGTTGGATCTTTACAGGTTTAAGTGATGATGCTGGGGTTGTGCAATGTAGTGAGCTCTGTGTCTTTGGCTAATCTAATGGTAGTGGATTAATCCTATTATGTCCTAAAAGGTCATGTCCTGTTCTTAGATGTCACAAAGGTGCTTTTTCAGGAGGGCAACTGGACTTCCTTGTTTTGTTTTGTTTTCTTTTGAAGATGTTTCCCTTCTCATCCAAGAAGCTTCTTCAGCTCTGACAAGATAGTGGGGAATGATATCCTGACAGAGCTGAAGAAGCTTCTTGGATGAGAAGCGAAATGTCTTCAAAAGAAAACAAACAAGAATGTCCAGTTGCCTTCTGAAAAAGCATCTTTGGGACAACCATGACCTGGATGACTAAGAATCTTTAGGGACTCCTGTTCCTAGAATTTGGATGGTGGAGAATATAAATTTTAATCCCATCGCTGGAGTTGAAGGTCTTTTATTTGTGAATAGGCTGGCCCAATCTTTCTTAATGAACACAAAATATCTGCTGGAGGCTATTAAGAAAGACCAAGTCTGCTTTCTTTCTTTAAAAGGATGTTTCCACATTTCTCCTTTGGGGAAATATAATATTCTGATATTACCCAAAATATTTCATTCTTCCGGGGGGAGGGGGGGAGGAAGGTTTTCCCACAATCCCAAAATGTTATGACTGATTTCCTGTGGCTCCCAAGGATTTAGGACATGGCAGCACCATCAGGCCAGACACTCCAAGGGAGCCAGCTTCATTCCTGCTGGCCAGGGCTGCATCCAAGAGCACCCACAGTGCCAATTCATTCCTGAAGGAGGAAATTTGATATTTGCTAAATGCCATGTAAACCTGCCTGCACGGAAGTCTCCATTAGGTCACACAGAGAGAACAATATTTAACAGATTTAACAGATAACCAGAGTTGGAAGGGACCTTGTAAGTCATCTAGTCCAACCCCCCGCCCAAGCAGGAGACCCCACACCATTTCCGACAAATGGCAGTCCAATCTCTTCTTGAAAGTCTCAAGTGATGGCGCTCCCACAACTTCCGAGGGCAAGCTGTTCCATTGGTTGATTGTTCTCACTGTCAGAAAGTTTCTCCTTATTTCCAGCTTAAATCTCTCCTTGTTCAGTTTCCATCCATTATTTCAGTGCACCCACAATCCCTTAATGCAGTTTGCACAGTGTTAAGGTAGCAAAACAGAGCAGTTTTCTCCCTCTCCCATGTGACAGTGATTAGAAGCAGCCGCCATTTTGACTCTAAGGCAGCTGTGACAAAATGGCAGCCGTTTCCACAAGTCCACCACATGGCCCAGGGATGAATCCCGAGCATACTGAAAATAACGGCTGCTTCCAGGATACCGTCGTGTGGCCCTGGGATGCCTGTCCTGGCCTGCTTCACCAGCTTGAGGTTCAGAGATCTTCAAAGGGTATGGAGGAGGAGGCTGTGAGGCCTGGTGGGGTGGGAGTCAGGCCTGTGGGGATGCAGCAGGGGAGGAAAAAAGCCTTTGGGGACCCCTGTGGGTGGGGAAAAGGCTTGTGGAGGCCCCATGGGGAGGGAAAGGCCTGTGGGGACTCTATGGGGAAGAAAAGGCCTGTGGGGACCCTGGGGAGGGGGGAAATGGCTATAGGGATCCTGTGGAGAGGGAAAGGCTTGATAACAAAAAAAAAAAGATAGTACACCGTTATCAAATTAATATTTTCCCTTTTTTCTCTCCAATCACAGGTCTACTTTTGAGATATCTTTCAGTAAAATGAATCAGGCTGCAACTTAAACAGTCAATTTCTCAGCTACACTTCCAATGACGGATCAAAAATGAAATTTAAGCCTTCTCTAAACTTATCACCTTTGCCTAATGTGGATTTCCTTGACTTTCTCTCCTATGTGTAAACCTATATGATTTATAAGTCATTTATATGGTTTCTCTCTGGTCCCTCACCAGGTCAAAACAGTGACAAAATTTTTTTGCACAAACCAGACATTCAAAGGGTTTCTCTCCTGTGTGAGTCCTCTGGTGTATCACCAGGTTGGAATTCCGACTGAAACTTTTCCCACAATCTGGATACTCATGCGATTTTTTTCCTGTATGAGTCAACTGATGGCTCACCAAGCTGGAATTCTGATTGAACATTCATATGGTTTCTCTCCTGTGTGAGTCCTCTGGTGTTTCACTAGGTCAGAACAGTAAGTGAAACTTATTCCACACTCTGGACACTCGTATGGCTTCACTCCTGTATAAGTCCTCTGGTGTATCAGTAGATCAGAATTCCAACTGATTTTTTCCCCATAATCTGGACATTGGTATGGTTTCTCTCTTATGAGAATCCTCTGATGTTTCACCAGTTTGGAATTCTGACTGAATTTCCCCCCACAATTGGGACATTCAAAGGGCTTCTCTCCTCTGTGACTCCTTTGGTGTATCACCAGGTGGATATTCTGACTGAAACTTTTCCCGCAATCAGGACATTCAAAGGGTTTCTGTTAGATCGGGTAGATCGGTTCCAATCAGAGACGCGAGACCAGTGTACTTCAAGCTCTTTATTTCATTGTATAGACCTGTACAAGATCTTGGAGCCGCGGCAGCCCTTCATATAGGGATTGCTCGTGGCTCGTCGGCCAATGACAGTACTTTGAATCTCCCGCGATCGGCTCAGCCAATCGCGGTCGATTCCAAGTAAGCCAATCACGGTTGTTGAGTAGGCCAATCAGAATGCAGTTCGTGCAGACCAATCAGAATTTACCTTTTGGAGTATGTTAATACAGAACACCCCTCCCCTCTTGGTTCAGTCCTACGGGACGTGGTTACGTAGTCACGCAGATAGGCGGGGCTCCGTACCTGCCTATTTGACCTGCGCAGCTCAGTTGTTGTTTGGTCTTCGACCGGTTCGGATGGACTCTTCGTCACTCTCGTCCTTCTCGATGGAACCGCCTGGAAGGGTGAGCCGGGCCTACTGTGGTAGCTCCCACCCGGTCTACCCGGGTCGGTTGAGCTGCCGGTTCTGCTGTTCCCGCCTGGTCTTTCTGGGCTGGTTGAACTGGCTTGGCTGCTCCTTCCAGGTGAAGCTCCCGGTTGTTCGTCTGCTGAGGGGTCGTCGTCTGCCAGTGAGTATTGCTGGTTTATTTTGGTTTGGGGGTGTTCAGTTTGTGTTTTAGAGTTTTCTTCCCCTCTTTGTTTATTGTTTGAAGTTTCCCCCCCTCTCTGGTTTCTTTATTAGTGATTGTTTGTGGTGTTTGTGTGCTGTCCGTGTTGTCGGTGGTTGTTCTTGACCTTAGTTGGTCGATGTGCCACTTCCAGCTTTGTCCGTCGTCCGTTTGTAGCCGGTACGACCAGGGGCCCGTTACCTGGGTTATTTTTGCCAGTACCCAGAGCGGGTCCCCTGTGAAATTTTTGGCATATACCGTGTCTCCTGGGGTAAATGTTCGGTGTTTGCTTGATGAGTCTGGGGGTTTCTCGGGATTGTATGTGGGGTGCAGTCTGTCTAGCTGGGACCGTAATTTTCTTCCCATTAGTAGTTCTGCTGGGCTTTTGTTGGTCGTTGTGTTGGGTGTTATGTGTTGTATTAATAGCATTTTATTTATTTTGTCCTGTATGTCCCCGGTTTTGATTTTTTCTATGGCGTCTTTTGTATAATGGACCATGTGCCCGTTTTGTATAACGGACCATCCGCCCGTTCGCCGCCGGATGGGTGGGCGCTGTCAACACATGCCGTATGCCCCGTTCCGCCAGGAATTTTTCGAAAGCTAGTGCGGTAAATTGTGACCCGTTGTCTGACACTAGCACGTTTGGTAGACCATGGGTGGTGAATAGTCTGTTTAATTCCTTGATAACGGCCTCTGTGGTGGTGGATTTCATGGCGCTCACCTCCAGCCAGTTGGAGTAAGCGTCGACCGTTATCAGGAATGTGTGTCCCTTGGTAGGTCCGGCGAAGTCTATATGGATCCTAGACCATGGTCCCCTGGGGGTCTCCCATTCCAGGATTGGGGTGGAGGGCGGGCTTGGTCTGGATTCCTGGCATTTTTGCATGAGGCCACCCAAGTTTCAATCTGTTTGTCCATCCCTGGCCACATAGTCAATACCCTTTTTTGTAAAGTTTCAGGGATCACAACCCTGTCCCCCCAAAGTATGCAACCCTTCTGCATAAACAGTTCGGTCTGCCGGTTTCAAAAGGTTTTAAACTGCTCACTGCCGTCGGTTTCCGGCCACCCTTTTTCCACCCAATTCAAGACCTGCGCCAGCCGTTTGTCTTTATTAGTTTCTCTGGCAATGTCTGACGCGGTCAGGGGTGGATTGGGTAGTGTCTCTATGTGCAGTGTCGATGTTGTGGGTGCTGGGTCGTCCTCCAGGTCGGGCAGGGGGGAGCGGCTCAACGCGTCTGCATGTGTGATGTTCTTCCCGGGTCGGTGTGTCAGTTGGTAGCTGTAGGCGGCAAGGAACTCGGACCACCTTGTCATCCTTGGTGACAGTATGTTCGGGGTGGCCTTGTTCCCTGCCAGTATCCCTAGCAGCGGCTTGTGGTTGATAATAATTGAAAAGGTCCTACCGTATAGGTATTCGTGGAAGCGCTTCACGCCGGTGATTACTGCTAGGGCCTCCTTGTCCAGCTGGCTGTAGTTCCTCTCCGGCTTGGACAGCGTTCTTGAGAAGAAGGCAATGGGTGCTTCTCTCCCATCTGGCAGCGTGTGGCTGAGGATGGCTCCGACACCAAAGGGTGAAGCGTCGCAGGTCACGGTCAACAGTAAGGTCTCGCTGTATTGCATGAGGACTGCGTCTGATGTTAGTAGGTCTTTTATTTGTTTGAAAGCATTTTCTTCCCACTTCCCCCAGGCCCAGGTGGCTGTTTTGTCCAGCAGCCTATGAAGGGGTTCCGCTGTGGTCGTCTTCTGGGGCAGGAAAACATTATAAAAATTAATAAGTCCAAGAAAAGCCTGCAGTTCTGTTTTATTTCACGGTCTAGGGGCTTCTCTGATGGCTTTAACCTTTTTTTCCGTGGGGTGGATTCCGTTTTTGTTTAGAAGGTATCCCAGGAACTTAACTTTCTCTGTGCAAAGTTGACATTTTTCTTTTTTCACTTTTAGCCCGGTGTCTTTGAATTTCTGTAAGACCTCCCTTAGGCGGCTCTCCAATTGGGTTTTATTTGTAGCTGACACTAGCACATCGTCGAAGTAGGGTACCACCCCTTTTATCCCTTGTAATAGTCTCTCCATCAGGCTCTGGAATACCCCTGGTGCCACGCTGACTCCGAATTGGAGTCTTTTGCATAAGAATGCCCCCCGGTGGGTTGCGCCTCTGCTGTCTCAGCGTCGACTGGCAGCTGCTGGTATGCCTGTGCCAGATCGAGTTTTGCGAAGACTTTGCCTCCCCTCAGTGAGTGCAGAAGGTGCTGTACCACTGAGACGGGGTAAGCACTCTGCTGCAGGGCATGGTTGAGGGTGGCCTTGTAGTCACCACAGATCCTCACTGACCCATCTGGCTTGATCGGGGTGACTATAGGGGTTTCCCACCGGGCATGGTCTATCGGCTCTAAGACCCCTTGCACGATGAGCTTGTCCAATTGCTCATCGATTTGGGGCTTGAGCGTGAATGGCACTCGCCGTGGCTTAAGGCGGATTGGGGCAATGTTCGGGTTTAGGTTGAAAGATATCGGGGACCCCCGGTACTTGCCTAGGTCGCCGTTGAAGACCTCCTGGAAGTCCCTCACGAGCATTTCTTCCCAGTCTGCCTCGGCGACGTGGTTGATGCCCGTCACCTCGATCCCCAATGGCGCAAACCATTGCAGTCCCAGCAGGCTTGGGTGGTCTTTGTCCACAATGGTAAGCGGAAGCACCTCTGCATGCCCCTTGAATGTTATTTTAAAATGTCCAATCCCGACCACGGGAATGCAGTTTCCCTGATAGTCCTTCAGGGTCAGCTTCTGGTTTTCTAGTTTGTGCCTGTGGATGGTAGGCACCAGGCGCTTGATTGTACGCCAGGAGACCATGGAGAGGTAGGATCCGGAATCTACCTCCATCTTGCATGGCTGATCCTCGATGCCTACCTCCACGTGCATTTTCCGGGCGTCGAGGGTAGTTGAGTGCCCAATGATGACCGTCTGATGGGTCTCTTCTTTGCGCCGGGCCTCGCTGAACCGCTTGTTCCTCCCGTCCTGGCTCCACTGGCTCTCGGCGTGTCGGTCTCTGGTCCTGGGGGTGCAGTCTCATCGCGGGGGCTGCGTCTCGTCGCCGGGGCTGTAGTTCCTCTTATTCCGGCACACCTTGGCGATGTGCCCCCGTTTGTCACAGTGCTGACAGATGGCGTCGAGGAATCGGCACTCTGAGCGGGGATAGTCGCCACCACACCCGGCACACTGGAACCCCGACTTACGGCCTCGCCGTTCCCGCCGGTCTCGTTCCACCTGCAGTCGGTGGATCTCCTCATCCTCGGTCTCAGAGAAGGAGTCGAGGTCCCCGTGGTGTGTGGTGGTGGCCTTGTGGCTGGCCTCCGGACGTCCTTCCGGGGTTGATGCCGTTTCCACGGTTGTGGGTCGGTCTGCTGCGTTCATCTGCCGCATTCGGGCCGCGGACTGCTTGGTGGCTTCGGCTGCAGTTGCTTCGGCGATGGCCTCGGTGACTGAGATGTCCGCCCTTGCCATCAGCCAGCTCTGGAGGATGGGGTCCCTGAGCCCGAGGACCACGCGGTCTCGCAAAGCCTCGTCCATGTCGGTGAACCCTCACATGCCCCCGAGGTTCCTGAGCATGGCCACGAAGTTGCTGATGCTCTCGCCCTCTTTCTGGTCCCTCCGATAGAACTCGTGCCGTCTGATGAGGTTGGGCACGGTGGGGGCGTAGTGGCTTCGCAGTAGCCAGTCGAGGTCGGGCCAGTCCATCTCTTTCACGTCTGCGGGCTTGGCTAGAGCTTTGGCCATCTTGAACACTGCGGGCCTGCAGTGCGTCAGGAACACGGCCCTCTTCTTCTGTCCGTTGGCATCCTTTAAATTGCTGCTCTCGAGGAACATTAGGAATCGGTCAATGTATGATTCCCAGTCCTCGGCTGCCTGGTCGAAGGGTGTGGGTGGCGAGTTGCTGCCGGCCATCTCGTTGGTCGTTCAGTGTTGATTCGCCACATGCTCGGTTGGTCTCTTGTCTCACGATCCCATCCTCGTCGCCAGTGTTAGATTGGGTAGATTGGTTCCAATCAGAGACGCGAGACCAGTGTACTTCAAGCTCTTTATTTCATTGTATAGACCTGTACAAGATCTTGGACCCACGGCAGCCCTTCATATAGGGATTGCTCGCGGCTCGTCGGCCAATGACAGTACTTTGAATCTCCCGCGATCAGCTCGGCCAATCGCGGTCGATTCCAAGTAAGCCAATCACGGTTGTTGAGTAGGCCAATCAGAATGCAGTTCGTGCGGACCAATGAGAATTTACCTTTTGGAGTATGTTAATACAGAACAGTTTCTCTCCTGTGTGAGTCCTTTGGTGTCCCACGAGGTGAGATTTTCTAATGAAACTTTTCTTACAATCAGGACATTCAAAGATTTTCTCTCCCATGTGAGTCCTCCGATGTATCACCAGATTGCCTTGCTCACCAAAGCAGTAACCACATGGGAACCCTTTCCTGTGTGGATCCTTCCATGCACCACAAGGGAGCTATTCTGACCATAGTTTTACCAAATTCAGAGCATTTATATGGCTTTTCTCCAGTGTGGATCATCTCGTGATTTACAAGAAGCTGTGATTTACAATCTGTGCTTTTCCCACAATAGGCGTATCTATGGAGCTTTTCCACCGATATTCTTGAGGAGGTCAAAAAAAAATATGAGATCCCTTGTTTAGTGGTGCTTTGATTCAAGCCCTTTTCTTCCTCACAGGGTGAGACCTGTATTACTGTCTGCCCTACATGACTTTCTAATTGACTTTTTCCTCCCCACTGGCTTCCAGATATTTCCCTCTTTTCTGAATGGAAAAACAATCTCCCTTGACTTTTTCATGTAATGTATCTTTGACTTCCGCATATTCTACTTTTTCCAGGTTGAAATTTCTTACTGATTTTCTTTCCTTTGTCTCTCGGCTGCTGGAGAAGGAGAAGAATTGTGTGGTTTTCTAAAGGAAATGTAAAATAGATGTATTTCTGCCTCAATTCGTTTTCCTTTTCAATGTTGCTTGTTATTCTCAGTTGTCTAGAGTTCTCTTATTGGCATCATCTTTGTCTGTAAGATTCAAACAAAAGTATAACTTTAATTGTTTATTAATTGGTTTAAAAACCAATGTATAAATTGTTTTGTTAAAAAAGGGGGGGAGTATACATTACAACAAAAAAGCAAACATGCCACAATGCTGGAATAATCTCTTACATTAATTATGATTCATTTGACACATGGAACACTACTGAGATCCAAGCATAAAATCCATTCAAGCATAAAATGGCTTGTTGGCAAATACAGTCATGCGAAAAAGAAAGTGCACACTCTTTGAGTGCCCTTGATCAATTGATCATCAGCAAGTACCTCTATAAAAGCCAAAGTTGAAGGAGTTTGCTTGTCTCCAGCATTGTGGTGTTGTTGCTGCCCATTGAATGGGAAGGTTTACAAGGACATTTTCAAATAATTTAAAATTTATCCTAGAGCGAGGAAGATTATTTAGAAGTAGAAAACATTCAAGACAATGTTCCCAAGAGTGGACATCCTAGCAAATTCACCCCAAGGTCAGACTATGCAATGCTCAGAGAAATAGCAAAAAACCAAAGTGTTACATCTCAGACTCTGCAGGCCTCAGTGACCATGTTAAATTTTAAAGTTCATGACAAATATAATCAGAAAAAGACTAAAGAGAGGTAAGTTTCTTTTGGAAGAGTTGCTAGGAGAAAGCCTCCTCTCTAAAAAAAAAAAAAAAAAAACATGGCAGCACAACTAATATTTACAAAGTTGCATCTGAACAAATCACAATTCTTCTGAAACATTGTCCTTTGGACAGACAAGACCAAAATGGAGATTGTTTGGCCGTAATACACAGTGCTATGTTTGACAAAAATCTCATACATACCATCCAGAGGTGCTATTCAGCAGGTTCTGACCAGTTCTGGAGACTGGTAGTGGAAATTTTGAGTAGTTTGGAGAACCGGCAAACACCACCTCTGACTGGCCCCGCCCCCATCTATTCTTCGCCTCCAGAGTCCCAGCTGATTGGCTGGGTCTTCTTTAGTTGCCCTGCACAGGAGAACGGAGCTGGAAAGCAGGTTAGTGGGGTGGGGAGGGAATGGGGATTTTGCAGTATCTTTCCCCTGAAGTGGAATGGGAATGGAGATTTTACAGGTTTTACAGTACCAAGCCACGCCATGCCCACGAAGCCACACCCACAGAACCGGTAGTAAAAAAAATTTGAATCCCACCACTGAAACCGTCAAGCATGGTGAATGAGGGATGATGATTTGGGTTTATTTTGCAGCCACAAGACTTGAACACTTTGCAATAATTGAGTCGACCATGAACTCTTCTCTATACCAAAATATTCTAGAGTCAAATGTGAGGCCACCAGTCCAACAGCTAAAGCGTGGCCAACATCAGGTTATACAACAGGACAATGATCCCAAAGCACACCAGCAAATCTACAACAGAATTACAGTAAAAGAAAAGAATCAAGGTGTTGCAATGGCCTAGTGACCTCAACCTGATCGAAATGCTGGGCCAGGATCTCAGGAGAGATGTGCAAAAAATAAATGCCTCAATGAATTGAAGCAATGTTTTAAGAAGAGTGGGCCTCCACAATGATGTTAGGGACTGATAAAGTCATACAGAAAACAATTACTTCAAGTTATTGCTGCTAAAGGTGGCTCTACAAGATATTTAATCACAAGATGTTATTTTTTCCACATATGGCTTCTCTATTTTGGCTTTCTTTTTATAAAATAAAAAAGATAGATTGTACAATTGTAGACATATGCATACAGAGAGAAATATAAATACAAATATATATACGGAAAAACTTCATGTGTTTCAGCCTCAAAAATGTCCTAAAATGGTTATAGTCAAAACATCTGAGCTAACTTTAGAGATGTGGGGCTTAACTGAATGAAATGATACTTAAAGCCTCAGGAAGATTTGAAGCACTAGTTTTGCTCATGGACGTCCTCAGCTCCAAATAAGGGCAGAAAATACTGTCGTTTTTTTACTGTCATTGTCACTAAGCAGCCCAATCATTAAGCATGATGTCACATGACTGCCAACTTACATCTGTTCCTCTGCTATTGTTAAGCAAATCACGGTGAGTTGTTAAAAGGCAATTTCACATCACTGTGACTTGCAATTTCCTGCCGGTATACTCATTTCTTTTGCTTGTCAAAAGCTAGCTGGGAAGGTCACAAATGGGGATCATGAGTGTGAGATGCTGCAACCATCAGAAATGTGCAACAGTTGGTAGAAGTTGAATTGGTGAAATTTTCCTGCACCTTCAAAACCACAGGAATTGCTGGTGTGTGGTCACTGAAGAAGTGCTGCTATGACCACAAATTTGTGGACCAGGTGTACGTCTTCTTTTACAGTGCCATAGTAACTTTGAAGGCTCAGGGAACAAGTGGTAAGTGAGGACTACCTATACAACCATCCCAAAAGGTCCTCAATAGCTTTTTTTTTAAGGGGGTGGGTTAAGCACAGTTGAACCTGGTTAATACACAGATGGGGCGCCAATAGGAAATACCATGGTTGCTGGCTAGAGATGGAAATTAAAAAAAACATAAACCCCAGAAGAGATCAGAGGCAGATCAGTTTGATATTTTTGTCAAGAAAACAGCACGTCCATAACAGATTAACAGAGTTGGAAAGGGATCTTAGAAGTTTTCTAGTCTAATCCCCGGCTCAGACAGCAGATTCTATACCATTTCAGACCAATGGTCATCCAATCTCTTCTTAGAAGCCTCCAGTGATGGAGCACTCATAATTTCTGGAGAAAAGCCATTACCAAAGAATCAAATTTAACTTGAAAGAGACTTTTTAAATCTTCCCACCAGCAGAAAATTGCAGCCACCAGTTTTAAGCAGCACCAGGGAAGGAAAGGAACATGTAGCAGCAACTGACTTGTTTCACCCTGTTGCTTCCATGGCGTGGAAGAAATCGAACAGCCCTACTTGCTCCCAGCCTCACACAATAACAGGGTTGGAAGGACCGTGAAGGTCTAGCCCAATACCCTGCACAAGGAGGAGACCCTGAAAAAAATGCTCTTTTCACTCCTCCGACTTGTCCTTAACTCACCTTCCAGTTGCTGCTCTTCCATTGGAAGTGAACAAGAGCTACTCTGCACATCACATTCCTCCCAGGAGTGAGCCAGAAGTTCCTTTCTGCTCCCCACCCCCACACCCTGTCTTTTCTAGCGATGCAGTACTTGGATGTTTTAACTCCTTTTAGCTCCACCACAGATGTCGCTATTATATTGTTGGCTTTCTTCTAGTCGCGGATGCTGCTTATTTGACTGCCATCTCGTGACAGGAGGACGAAAAGCAGGCTTGTCCTGTCTCTACCAAGGCGTTTGCAAGATGTTTTCACTGGTTACCTGCTACCATTTTTTTGACTCCTAACAACCTACCTTTGCAACTGAGCCAAGTAAAACAGTGAAATCTACCACTTTCCTTGTCAACATTAGCTATGTGCTGAGCCCTAAAAGTTCATGAAGTTCTTACAGAGTAAGAGTTGGAAGGGACTGACTCTCTAATGGGAAACTCTGTACCAGACCAATGGTTGTCCAATATCCTCTTAAAAACCTTCACTGATGGAGCCCCGGCAAGCCATTCACTGGAAACATTCAAATTCTGATGGGGAAATCCACTAAGGACCTGGCTCAGCATCTGGCAGCTTAATTGGGATGCCAAGTTGACCTTACTCCAGTCTGAAGGAGCTCAATCAGGAATGGTCTTTGTGGATGGGTAGCACTTTTTGCAGAAGGGGAATGGGATGAAAAGGCTAAAATATGCTAAACCTCACAAAAATTGGACTAAGGATCAGTAAAAAATAATGTTATGGAATGATGAATCCAAGATTGAAATTTTTGGATCCAATTGTCAACAATATGTGAGAAGAGCTGGAGAGAGATGGACAAATGAGTGTTTGTGGCCTTCAGAGAAACATGGTGCAGCGTCTGTCCTGGCTTGGAGCTACATTTCTGCCAGTGGTGTTGGCAATACGGATGGGATCATGAACGCTAGAAAGTACACACAGGTTTTAATTCATCATGCCATTTCTTCTGGAAAGTGCCTGATAGGAATTTGTTTATTTTTATTTTTCAGCATGATAACGGTTCCAAACATACTGCTCCTGCGGTGAAATGATATTTATTGAGAAAAAGAGCTGACAAAACAGTGATGGACTGGCTTTGACAGAATTCAGATCTGACTAGTATGGACACAGTATGGGATCAGATGAATAGAGAAAGAAATAAGATAACCTAAATCTAAAGAACAGTTCTGGGTTGTGCTAAAAGAAACCTGGTATAATATATCAGAAGATGACCAAGGAAAACCTCAAAAAAAAAAAAAAAAAAAAAAAACCCAAAGAGTTCCAGATGTGCTTAGAGCCAAGTTAGTTCACACTAAATGCTGACTTTTGCCTGTAGAAGTCATTTTGTTCTGCAAATTGTGTTTATGTTTTATACACATATTTCTTGTATTTCCTGTTTGAATCTTAATATAAAGATGGAAAAATAATTATGGTCATTAAAACTTTGCTAAAACAACAAATCTAATGATTGCTTAAAATGTTTGCACAATACTATTACATTTATATTACATATTACATATTCTATTACATATTTTGCAACAGTAGAGCTCCAAAATTATGAGCAAGCTGTCCACAGAAATCCTGAGAGTAAGGTGCTTCTCCCAAAACTTGTCTTTGTGACACTTAAAAAGTATAAACAGTAGCAAGCTTCAGTGCAGTTAGCACCCAAATAGAGATGCCAACAGGTACAGAGATGAAAATAAGCAACAGCTGCTTAAAACTTCCCTCAGCACTAAACAGTTAAATATGTTGCTGCCAGTTAAACAAGAGGGAAACAATGTATCTTGGGGCCTCCCTTTGAATTTTAGGATCCCCCTCCATTTGAAATATCTGGAAATTGCTGCCAATGCTGATAGCAGCTTAGAAAGGAGGTTGCATAAAACTCCCTCAGTTAGGCTGGCATTGTAGAGTATTGTTGTGGTGCCGGATCAGAGGTGGGATTCCAATTTTTCTACTACCGGTTCTGTGGGCGTGACTTGGTGGGTGTGGCAGGGGAAGTAAAATGACTGTAAAATTTCCAGTCAGAGGTGGTATTTGCTGGTTCTCTGAACTACTCAAAATTTCCGCTACCGATCTCCAGAACTGGTCAGAACCTGATGAATACCACCTCTGTGCCCGATGGCTCCTGTGTCTAATTTCATTTTATCCTTGGGGAACATGTAACTCTGTTGGTGTAAAAGGGGGGATCAAGTTGTTTTGGGGGGCAGCTTTTTTAGAGAGACCTTTAAAAAAAAGGCGGAAGTGGATCCTCCTAACGAACAAGGTTTTCTTTTTGGGGGGCAGCTTCATTTTAGAGTTGAAAACCACAGAAGAAATCACTAAAGTTAAAATTGAATGGAAATCAGAAATATTTCTATTGGGAATTCTAAAACAAAAAATTAGTAAAAAAAATATTATATATGATACTTCACATATAAACAGCGGCAAGGCTCACCCCAAATTGGAAATGTGAAAATACTCTCCCCCCTCCTTCATGATCATAAAAAAAGTTTTGGAATGTGCAGAAATAGACAGGCTATCATTGGAACTTAACAACAAAGAGGAATCAGAATATTATGAGATTTGGAATTGTTCGTACAATTGGCTAGAAGATAGACATGAAATTAATAAAATAAAGTCAAATAAAAAGGCATGACGGAAGCTAGTAATACTATATGTAATTAGATTTGTAATATATAATTGGATGAAACTGTACTATTACACAATTTGAGAGATGTCAGATTGAGCGAACACTGTTTTGTTTAAGTTGTGATAAGCGGACAGTTTAAATTTACTGTATTTGTATAAATTTGTTTAATAAAGTATTTTTATTATAATAACTTTTAAAAAAGGAATATCACTTCTGCACATAAAGAGTTATGCATTTTAATTTAATTGTTAGTCAGAAAAGATGCTTCCACTCCTCTTGACATGCCGTATATACAAAGTTAGATATTTTATTCAGGACTTTGGCGTTGCTCGCCGGCGCTCCAGTCGCCTTCTCCCCGCAGCGGATTCAGCGAAGGGGTTAAACGGAGAGAGCTTTTCTTTTGCGCCTAGAGAGGAGGCAGGAAAGGGGGGGGGGAATAGGGGCCGGGGGTCCAGTTTCCGGTCCTTCCTGCCCCCCCATTCTGGTCTCCCGACGTCTCTTAAGCCGGGGCTGCGGGGATCCCCTCGTGGGGAAGGGCGCTCAAGGTGGGTAAGGACGCTGCGAGAGGGGGGACCGGGAAGGGGGGGAGGACGAAGGGAGAATTCCCAGGTGCGGGAAGGGAGGAGAGATTCCTTGCGGGAGGGAAGAGCTTCCGAGTCCCCCGCCTTTCCTTGCAAGGTTTTCTGCTCCGTGGGAACTGCTGCGCCGCTGCTTCTCCTCCTCGGTTGCTGCTTCTGCGAACGGCTCTCCGACCCCCTTAAAATCCTCCCTCCGAGCTCCCCTCCTTCCCCGCAGCCCAACATTTGGTGCAGCCCGGCTCCCAGGTTACCTGGTGTTTTCCTGCACCGCCATTCCCACGTTCCCCCGTGGCTGCTGGGGAGGGTCTGGAGGAGGCGGGGGAGAGGATCTGGGCTCAGAGGGATCGTGGCTGGAGGGGCTCCCTCCGAGGGCGGGAACCCTGCTAGGAGGAGACCGGTGGCATCTGAAAGGCAGGTGACGGAGACTAGAGAGAGGCGTCCAGGTGGGCTTGGCCAATGGGCAGTTCCGTCCAGGTGGGCTTCCTTGGAGATGCAGCCCCCGAATCTGCCTCTCTTACCTGCCCAAATTCCCTTTCTGGTGACTGCTGCATCCCTGTGTCTCGCTGCCCATGTAAGGGAACAGTTCCTATCTCTGGATGATTTTAATTTTAGCTCTTTTATGGGCTGTATAATCTACACTGAAAAAGAAGCTGTTTGCTGTTTTTTTAAAAAACAGCTTTCCAAAGAGATCAAGAGAGCTTCTGCCAGATATGTATACAAAGATAAAAGAATTTCAGGTTAAGTGAAAAGCCTGGGAGCTCTAATAACTGCTTGCCAAGCATTTTGGGGAAGAGAGGCTGGTGTGCACAAGAGGCAGTTTGGTTGAGCTCTAGAGAGGCTTCAGTTGTGGAAATAAAATGCTTGCATGGAGAGTTCCTGTTTATATTCTGCTCAGACAGCCCTGCTTCCTCTAGTTATTCTATTACATTCTCCCCTTTCCAATTTTCAGTTTCCTCCCAATTTCATGTCTGTCATAAGTATGTAATTTCTCTGAGCCTCTCCACCTTCACTTTTACAACTTTCAGTTTCTGTCAATATTTAAATATTTTAACATAATACTTAACACCAGCATTCCAGAGCCTACTAACTAGCCTGCACATTATACGATACTATTTTGTCTGGACTTTTTTAAAGGGGAGGGCAAGGTCCATTTCCCCCAGGCAATTCAAAAGGATAAATCACTGTCTGGATTGATCATTTTTAATGCAAAACAGTTCAGTAAGTTTAATGCCAAGGGCATTGCCCACATGTGTTCCCACATATTAAGAGTTTCTTGGTGTAAGATATTTGGAAAAGAAAGTATGAATATTCAGATGAACATATTTCCCCCATAGCTCTGTTTTAAAAAGGTCCTTAACCTTGACCCTGACTCAACAGCTGTAACTGTGAACAGGATCTAGGACTTCCAATGGAGAGTCACCCTAAGTATGAGCTACCAGTGTGCTGCAGCTGCAGAAAAAGCCAATGCAGTCCTAGTCTGCATCAACAGAGGGATAATATGGAAGAGCACATGAAGTCCCAAAGGTGCTCTATCAAGAGACAACTGCACTTTGTTTCTCCTTGAAGACGGTTCTGAAGACAATTCTTGGATGAGAAGTGAAACATCTTCAAGGAAAAACAAAGAAAGTCCAGTTGCCTCTTGAAAAAACACTTTGGGGGCAACCATGACCTGGATGACTGAGAATCTGCATAGACATCATATGAAGCGCTAGTCCTGCATATACTGACTGGTAAGACAACACTTGGAATATTGCATCCAATTTTGGTCACCATGATACAGGAAAGAGATTGAGACTCTAGAAAGAGTTCAAAGAAGATCAACAAAGATGATTAGGGGATTGGAGGCTAAAACTACAAAAAAAGATTTGCAGGAACTGGATATGTCTAACACAGAAAATGACTAGGGGTGACATGATAGCAATCTATTTGGAGGCTGACAAAGAAAAAAGAGGGTTGGCTTATTCTCCAAAGTGCCTGAGAGCAGGAGAAATAACAGATGGAAACTTACCAAAAATAGAATAAAACAGAATTCTTTACTGATCAAGTGTGATTGGACACACAAGGAATTTGTCTTGGTGCCAATACTCTCAGTATATATAAAAGAAAAGATACATTCATCAAGAGTCAAGAATCATAAGGTATAACACTTAATAATAGTCATAGGGTACAATAAGCAATCAAATCATACCAGGAAACAGTTAATATAAATCGTAAGGACACAAGCAACAAAGTTAGTCATACAGTCACGAATGGGAGGGGATGGGTGATAAGGAGTGATGAGAAGATTAACAGTAATAGTAGTGCAGACTTTGTAAATAGTTGGACAGTACCGAGGGAATTATTTGTTTAGCAGAGTGATGGCTTTCGGGGAAAAACTGTTCCTGTGTCTAGTTCTAGTGTGCAGTGCTCTATAGCATCGTTTTAAGGGAAGGAGTTAAAACAGTTTATGTCCGGGATGTGAGGGGTCTGTAAATATTTTCACAGCCCTCTTTTTGACTCGTGCAGTATACAGGTCCTCAATGGAAGGCAGGTTGGTAATAATTGTTTTTTCTGCAGTCCTAATTATCCTCTGAAGTCTGTGGAGATCCAATCTAGAATTAAGGAGAAATTTCCTGTCACTGAGAATAATCAGTGGCATGGCTTACCTCCAGAAGTTGTGGGTGTTCCATCAGGGGAGATTTTTAAGGGGAGATTGGACAGCCATCTGTCTGGAGTGGTATAATATCTTCTACTTGGAGAGATGGTCCCTTTAAATTCTTATCTAATTCTCATGAACATTTACCGCTCAGCATGTAGCTAATCTTCAGAAGCTAATTAATGTCACATTTCACTTGGGTCAGTTGCAAAAGTAGGTTGCTAGGAGTCAAGAATTACTTGACGGAATGTAATGAATGAAAACGTCTTGCAACGCCTTAGGTAAGGTATGGGACAAGCGTGTTTTTCCACCTCCTATCAGGAGATGGCGATCATGAAGGCAACATCTGTGCCTAGAAGGCAGGGGTGGGATTCAAATTTTTAACAACCGGTTCTGTGGGCATGGTTTAGGTGGTGGGCGTGGCTTGGTGGTCATGTTATTGGCTGGGTGTGGCCAACTCAACATCACTCACATCGAGGCACGCATCTCCTCGCCTGGCCTCTCATGACTGGGGATGCTGCAACAGTCGTAAGTGTGAAAAAATGGTCATAAGTCACTTTTTTCAGTGCCATTGTAACTTTGAATGGTCACTCCACACAAGCACACAGTACCAGCAAAGGAGGGGAAAAAACTCCAGAGACGTTCCTGAGCAGGAAGTCTAGTCCTGCCAAGAATGTAATAACGGTTAATGGAGAGGCAGTTTCTGTAAGCAACACCAGAATATTTCCTTCCTGCCTTCCTTACAGGGTTAGCCCAGTAATTTCTTCTAACAACCGGTTCTCCAAACTGCTTAGAATGTTAACAACCAGTTCTAGCGAATAGATGCGGTAACTGGTAGAATCCCACCCCTGCTAGAAAGCCAACAATTCAGTAGCTGCATCTGTGGTTGAGCTTAAAAGAGTTAAAACCATCAAGTCCTTTTATTGCTAGAAAGGATAGGAGGAGCCGAGAAGCTCAAAGGAATTTCCTCTTCCTGCTCACCCAGGGAGGAGGGTGATGTGCAGGGTGGCTTTTGTTCTCTCTTCCAAGGGTCGAAGCAGCATCTGGAAGGTGAGTTAAGGACAGGTTAGAGGAAAGGCTGGGTGCTTTGGTTTGGTGCTGCCAAATTGAATGGGTACATCGATGATGGTTGCAGCATCCCATACTCATGATCCCCATTTGTGACCTTTCCCAGTTAGACAATGAGCAATCAAATCATACTAGGAAACAGTCAATTTAAATCGTAAGGACACAAGCGACAAAGTCATACAGTCACGAATGGGAGGGGAAGGGTGATAAGGAGTGATGAGAAGATTAACAGTAATAGTAGTGCAGACTTTGTAAATAGTTGGACAGTACTGAGGGAATTATTTGTTTAGCAGAGTGATGGCTTTTGGGGAAAAACTGTTCCTGTGTCTAGTTCTGGTGTGCAGTGCTCTATAGCATCGTTTTAAGGGAAGGAGTTAAAACAGTTTATGTCCGGGATGTGAGGGGTCTGTAAATATTTTCACAGCCCTCTTTTTGACTCGTGCAGTAGACAGGTCCTCAATGGAAGGCAGGTTGGTAATAATTGTTTTTTTCTGCAGTCCTAATTATCCTCTGAAGTCTGTGGAGATCCAATCTAGAATTAAGGAGAAATTTCCTGTCAGTGAGAATAATCAGTGGCATGGCTTACCTCCAGAAGTTGTGGGTGTTCCATCAGGGGAGATTTTTTTTTTTTTTTAAACAAGTTTTATTAATTTTTAAAACACACAAATTGTCATTATTCATTACATGTTTAAACCTTTTTTCATTGTCAATTTAACAAGTCAGATAAATTATAATTCTGTTTTAAACCATTTCCATACAACATACCAAAACCTCTTATTCAATTTCTCTTTACTTCTCTTTACTCTTATTCAATATCATTATTATTATTTCATCTGTTTCTTTCTGACTTAGTTACCATTATTCTCAATCTATATTTCTACAATTTTTAACTAATTCTCCCCAAAAGACATATACACACAACACACAAAACATAAAAAAATCTTTTGGAAAGTAACTTGGACCCAGGTGTCTCTCTCTTCATGGACTTCAATTATATTCATGCTCATCTTACATATCATTACTTATTTTATTTACCATTCTAGGCCTTCTATATTAACTTCCCCACATATTTCACACTTCTTACTTCTATCTTAATTAATCATCTTAATTTGAATCATTATATTTATATCTTTTGTCCATTTTTTATCATCCCTTTGTCTCATTCCTTATAAAAAAAAAAGAAAATAAGTTTCTCCTGAAATCATTAATCAGAGTATGATGCCTTTCTATCTCCCCTAAGTTAATCAAATTAATCTTTAAAATAATATCTAATACCCAATCCGATTTTGCTTGGTACATTCTATCTAACTAATACATCCAACATAATTAAGTACATAATTAGACAATAAATCCAAATATTAAAAAAAGATACTATAATAAAAATTTTATAATAACATCAATACCATAGTCTTATTAAACTCTTTAATTAAAACAATATTCTAAACCTCCCTATTATTAGGTTTTAAAGCCAATCATTTTTAAACATTTTAACATTTTAATCTCTTATCAACTCTTAAATCATTACAATACTACCATCTCATCTTATGTACCTTGCAAAATCTTTTTTTTTTTTTTTTAAATTATACTTTATCCATTATCCAAAAAAAATTTCTTTTTTTCATTTAATTTCAAAACATTGTAGCTTTTCTCCACCTTTTCCCTTTCTTTCTTCTCCCAACAAACCTTTCTACCCCCCTTCTTCTAGCCTCTGCCTTGCCAGCTTCCCTTCTCTGTCGTATTCCTTTTCCCTTTTGTTTACTATCATCATATTGGTTTTGCACCTTATTTTTCCCTTTCTTAAATGTTTTTTAGATCTTAAGTCCTTAAGTCATTTAATTTTCTTCTTTTCTCTTCTTTTCTTTTCTTTCTCTCTTCCTTCTTTCTGGATCAAGTTCTGAGATTCATTAAAAATGGCTCCTTTCTTTCTTTCTTGTTCCTCCGCTGTCTTCATCTGTTGTAATGTTTGTTGATAATTAATAAGCACCATTTCTAAGAAAAGGAAAGCTTCTTCCACACCATCTTTACCATTTTTTTTGCTTGTTCATATTCTTTTCTTAGTTCCTCAACAGAAAGAGCCATTATAAATCTTTTCTTTTCTTTTCCCCTTCTTTCTTCTTACAACAACCAGAATATTCAAAAGAAAATAAAAAAAATAAAACAGTCCCAAAGTTATCAGTCAGTCCAAACCAAGGCAGAGTTCTCACTTTCTCCTTCTGGGGTAATATCAATCCAAGAGAAAGAAAGTCCAAATCTGTTTAAAATCTTATTGCAATATATTCTAGTCTTCAAATCCTTAAGGCATCTGCTCCAACAAAGTCTTAGCATACAAATGTTTTCTTTTAATCCTCTCTCTTCCCACTCATCGCTTAAAACCAATTTTCACCTAAAAGAAATAGGTTTCTTAATATCCAGTTATTTATTCCGTAGGAAAAGAGGGAAAGCTATCCTTTCAGCACCTTCAAACAGCCGCTTTTTTCCTCTTCTGGCAGGTATTATTCAGAAAGTCATACTTTTCAGGAATTTTATTAGATATGTCTTAGAGTCCTAGGAGCCAAGAAAAACTTTCTCCTCTCAATCACTTTCTCCACTTCCTCCTGCGCATTCTTACCCGGCTGCCAGCTTCTTTGTGGCGGCCATTACAGACCGCCGCTGCACCGTCCTGGGAAAAGGGAGTTCTGCCGGCCAGGGAGGGAGTCTGCAGCACCCCCAAACCCTTCTCCGGATCCCCCTACCTTCAGCTGCCCCTGCAGGGCAGCCTAGCTCGACCCGGCTGGGTCGGAGCCCCAAAAACGGCTAGCGGCAGGGATCGCGCAGCCGCAAATCCCTGCCGCTCATGGGCCGACAAACCGGAAGTACAGGGGAGATTTTTAAGGGGAGATTGGACAGCCATTTGTCTGGAGTGGTATAATATCTTCTACTTGGAGAGATGGTCCCTTTCAATTCTTATCTAATTCTCATGAACATTTAGGGCTCAGCATGTAGCTAATCTTCAGAAGCTAATTAATGTCACATTTCACTTGGGTCAGTTGCAAAGGTAGGTTGCTAGGAGTCAAGAATGACTTGATGGAATGTAATGAATGAAAACGTCTTGCAACGCCTTAGGTAAGGTATGGGACAAGTGTGTTTTTCCACCTCCTATCGGGAGATGGCGATCATGAAGGCAACATCTGTGCCTAGAAAGCAGGGGTGGGATTCAAATTTTTAACAACCAGTTCTGTGGGCATGGTTTAGGTGGTGGGCGTGGCTTGGTGGTCATGTTATTGGCTGGGTGTGGCCAACTCAACATCACTCACATCGAGGCACGCATCTCCTCGCCTGGCCTCATGACTGGGGATGCTGCAACAGTCGTAAGTGTGAAAAATGGTCATAAGTCACTTTTTTCAGTGCCATTGTAACTTTGAATGGTCACTCCACACAAGCACAGTACCAGCAAAGGAGGGGAAAATAACTCCAGAGATGTTCCTGAGCAGGAAGTCTAGTCCTGCCAAGAATGTAATAAGGGTTAACGGAGAGGCAGTTTCTGTAAGCAACACCAGAATGTTTCCTTCCTGCCTTCCTTACAGGATTAGGCCAGTAATTTCTTCTAACAACTGGTTCTCCAAACTGCTTAGAATGTTAACAACCAGTTCTAGTGAATAGGTGTGAACTGGTAGAATCCCACCCCTGCTAGAAAGCCAACAATTCAGTAGCTGCATCTGTGGTTGAGCTTAAAGGAGTTAAAACCATCAAGTCCTTTTATTGCTAGAAAGGATAGGAGGAGCCGAGAAGCTCAAAGGAATTTCCTCTTCCTGCTCACCCAGGGGAGGAGGGTGATGTGCAGGGTGGCTTTTGTTCTCTTCCAAGGGTCGAAGCAGCATCTGGAAGGTGAGTTAAGGACAGGCTAGAGGAAAGGCTGGGTGCTTTGGTTTGGGTGCTGCCAAATTGAATGGGTACATCGATGATGGTTGCAGCATCCCATACTCATGATCCCCATTTGTGACCTTCCCAGTTAGACCTTCCCAGCTTCTCATAAGCACCATCGGTGGGGATGCTGGCAGGAAGGTGCAAGTGACAATCATGTGAAATTGACTTTAACAACCCACAGTGATTTGCTTAACAACTGCAGAGAAACACATGTAAGTTGGCACACTCATCTGACAATTATGCTTATTCGTCGGGCTGCTTAGTGATGCAGATGCCAGTCCCAAACGCGGTCAGTAAGTGAGGACTACTTCAATAGGAATGTCACCAGAGTGGTTGTGGAAAGTATTTTCTGTCCTTACTTGGAGCTGAGGACATTTTTCTGATTGAAAACACATGGATTTTCCACATATATACCTTTATAGGTCTGTGTATTTATACTTCTCTCTGTATGTACATATCTACAATTGTATAATCTACCCCAGCACTTCCAGATATATTTGATGAATAACCCTTTGCAGTGCTAAAAATTTATGATTGACACAAGTTAATAAAAGAAATTCATGATTGAATGGGTATTTGAACTTGGATCTTTCTAATCTATCAATCATAATGTAAGAGGTTATTTTAGCATTGTAGCATGCTTGCTTTTCAATGTAATGTATACTTTTTTCTTTTTCTCATATCTTCTGTAACCATCTTATAAAATAATTAAAGTTATACTTTTCTTTGCATCTTACAGACGAAGAGGATGCTGATAAAAGCACCCGGGACAACTGAGAGTCACAAGCAAGGTTAAAAAGGAAAGCAAATCAAGCCAGAAACCAAGTTATTTTTCATTTCCTTCAGAAAACTACACAATTTTTCTTCCACAGAATCTGAGAAACAAAGAATAGAAAATCAAAAAGAAGATTTTTTGAGTTGGAATGAGTAATTTATATAGAACACAAGAACACACTATATGAAAAGATCAGAGGAGATTATTTTTCCATTCAGAAAAAGAAGGAAATATCTGGAAGTCAGTGCGGAGTAAAAGGTTAATTGAATGTTCACATATGGCAGACATAATGCAGGATTCACCTTGTGAGGAAGAAAATACTTTGAATCAAAGCTCCACCCAGCAAGGATCACACATATTTTTGACCTCTTCAATATCAGTGGTGGAAAAGCTTCATAGATCTGCCTATTGTGGGAAAGAAACAGATTGCAACTCACAGCTGATTATGGACAACATGATCCACATTGGAGAAAAGCCATACAAATATTCTGAATGTGGCAAAAGTTTTAGTCAAAACTGCTCCCTTGTGGTTGGTGGAAGGACCCACACAGAACAGAAGCCCTACACATTTTCCCAATGTGATGAAAGCTTTGACATGCATGGCAACTTGGTAATACATCAGACGACTCACCACAGGGAGAAATCATATGACTGTCCTGATTGTGGGAAGAGTTTCACTGGAAATTCCCACCTCATGAGACACCTGAGGACTCACACAGGAGAGAAACCCTTTGAATGTCCTGATTGTGGGAGAAGTTTCAGTCAGAATTCCACCCTGGTGAAACATCAGAGGACTCACACAGGGGAGAAACTCTTTGAATGTCCTGAGTGTGGGAAAAGTTTCAGTCAAAATTTCAACCTGGTAATACACCTGAGGACTCACACAGGAGAGAAACCCTTTGAATGTCCTGAGTGTGGGAAAAGTTTCAGTCAGAATTCCAACCTGGTGATACATCAGAGGACTCACACAGGAGAGAAATTGTATGACTGTCCTGATTGTGGGAAGAGTTTCATTACAAATTCCCACCTGGTGATCCACCAGAGGACTCACACAGGAGAGAAACCCTTTGAATGTCCTATCTGTGGGAAGAGTTTCAGTCAGAATTACAGCCTAGTGATACACCAGAGGACCCACACAGGAGAGAAACCCTTTGAATGTTCTGATTGTGGGAAGAGTTTTAGTCAGAATTCACACTTGGTGATACACCAGAGGATTCACACAGGAGAGAAACCGTATGAGTGTCCAGAGTGTGGGAAAAGTTTCAGTCGGAATTCCAGCCTGGTGGTACACCAGAGGATACATACAGGAGAGAAACCTTATGAGTGTCCGGATTGTGGGAAAGATTTTAGTAGTAGGTCTAGTCTTCTAAGTCATGTAGGTTTACACACAGGGGAGAAACCTTTCAAATGTCCGGTCTGTGGACGGTACTTCATGCGTAAATCATCTCTTATTGCCCATGAGGAAATCCACACAAGGCAAAAATTGATGACTTTAGAGAAGGCTTGAATTTCTTTTGTGATCTCTCATTGGGACTATAAGTGAGAAATTGACTATAGGTAATCTACTTACAATCAAATTGCGCCCAAAAGTTATGTTGCTTCGTGAGAAATTTGTTAAATGAGCAACAGGATTGTTACGTGACTCTTATTTCCCCATTGATTTTGTTAGGTTGCAAAAGATGATCCCATGACCCTGGGAAGTGCAACCATTATAAATATCAGTTGTCAAGTATCCAAAGGTAAATCACATGACCATGGGGATGCTGTAATGGTCATAAGTGTGAAAAATGCTCATAAGGTCACTATTTTCATTGTAACTTTGATTGGTCACTAAGCGAACTGTTGTAAGTCGAGGACTACCTGTATTTGAATTCTGTCCTAATGCTTTTAAGTGAGCCCATTAATAAGACAGGTAGATGAAGAGAGAGAAAAATGGAAAATCTTAGTCTGAAAGACTACCAATTTCTGATTATCAGCAAAAAAAAATCTGGATAGTTCCTTTTGCAGAAGTATTGGAATTCCTCAAAAAGGCCTTTGGGTGGTGTTTTTTTGTATATTGATTATGTAATTCCCACGTGTGGAGTTGCCATCTTCTACCTTGGTGTCCTCCAGATTTTGAGCGCCAAAATTCCCCTGCCACCATATAAGTAGCTGTTGAGGTACAACTGTAATGGGGCCTGCCAATTAGCTGTCTGTTGTGTTAAGCGAGACTGCTTTGCTTCACTAATCTCTGCTCTCCCTGAGGCAGCCATTAAATGTGCGAGTCATTAAGTGGAACAGTAGCTACCTCAGTGTTGGGGGAAGCTCTTGGAGTCCAAGTGTGAGCCAGGCTTCCCTGCTCTAGGCCTCCCCGAGATATCTGGTGCTCTGCTTCCCAACTCTTGTATTCCCCTGAGCCTTTTCCTCCCCCACGGATCCCCCAACCCTTCATCCCCCAGGCCTTTCCCTCCCCACGGATCCCCCCAACCCTTCATCCCCCAGGCCTTTCCCTCCCCCACGGATCCCCCCCAACCCTTCATCCCCCAGGCCTTTCCCTCCCCCACGGATCCCCCCCAACCCTTCATCCCCCAGGCCTTTCCCTCCCCCACGGATCCCCCCAACCCTTCATCCCCCAGGCCTTTCCCCATTCCCATTGGATCTCTGAAGCCCTTAGGCCAAACTCCCACCCCACCAGGCTTCACACTCTAAACTTCCTTATCTTTTTAAGGTTTCTGATCTCACTTTTGTGAAAGGAGGGTAGGCCATACATTACTGGGCCTGCATGATTGTGTCCTGAGAGCAGTCGTTTTCAGCATGCCCAGGCTTCACCAATGGGCCACACACAATGTATTTGTGGAAGCAGCTGCCATTTTGCCACACCTGCCTCAGGGCCAAAATGGTAGCTGCTTTTGAATCGCCGTCGTGTGGGAGAGGGAGAAACTGCTCTGTTTTGCTACCTTTACACCGTGTAGGGAGTGTACCTGTGTACCTTAACACTGGAGGGGGGGGGAGTTGGCCCAAGGCACAGTGAAAAAAAAAAGCAGTGTAAAATTTCACATGTAAAGTCTGTTCTGCCTTGCAGACAAACCTGTTGAAGAACTGCAGGAATATTGAGTTAAGGAGAAAAGGTCCCCAGGTTTATTAACAACTGCTGGGATCTCGCGTTTTTGGAGGTGCCTGCTTATTACCCTTTGACAGCTGCTGGGTGATAACAGGACCAAGTTGCTGAAAAAAAAATTGTGGCACACACCCCCCGCCCCCCGCCTTGTTGGTGGCGACCTGGAAAAAAAAATTGATCGGTGGAAAATGTTTCAGTTTTAAAAATGCATTGTGTAAGAACTATCATTAGCTTGTGACAGGAAAAAGTGGATAGTGTTGCTATGAACATTTGGGCAAGGCAAAATGCTCAGTCCTCTCAAGCTGTGAGATGTGAAGTGAATAAGTTTAATAATAAAATTAATAAAAAGATAACGTAAGGCCCTTTTCTGAACTCTTGCTCAGGGGTGAACACTACTGACACACTACCATTGTTAAGCTACCCTGTTTCTCCAACAATACGGCCTCCCCCAACAGGAAGTCCCAGCATGTTTTATAGGCATGAAATGAAATTAAGCCCCTCCCCCAAATTAAGGCCTATATTAAAACATGTGAAATGGGGGGAATGGTGGGGGCTTGCCGTTAGGAAGTACTTTTGTGGCACACCCGGATATGGTGCTGCCTGCGTTGACCCCGATACTGAAGTGCCCCACCAATGCCGAGGTCAACATCCAAGCCGTCGCTGCCCGCCTGCCCAAAGATGCAAGGGGGGAAATTAAGTCACCCCGAAAAGACGGCCTAGCCATTTTTTCAGGGCTCAAAAAAAATAAGACCCGGCCTTATTATATGAGAAACACGGTACCTGTAATCTGCATTCTGCATCTCTATAACCAATCTGTCTTTTTCAGTTTCCCTTCCCCCCTCGTTAAAAATTTAAAACTTCAGTGCATCTGTCTGGCTACTCTGTGCCTCTGATGATGTGAGCTGCAGTTTAGGTTTCTGCCTCTTAATTTATTGTTGCATTACTATTTACCTCAGTCCAGTGGTGGGATTCAAAAATTTTTACTATCAGTTCTGTGGGCTTGGCTTGGTGGGCGTAGCTTGGTGGGTTCTGGGGAAGGATACTGCAAAATCCCATTCCCTCCCCACCCCATTAACCTGCTTTCCAGCTCTGTTCTCCTGTGCAGGGCAACCAAAGAAGACCCAGCCGATCAGCTGGGACTCGGGAGGCAGCGAATAGATGGGGGCACGGCCAGCCAGAGGTGGTATTTGCCGGTTCTCCGAACTACTCAAAATTTCCTCTACCGATTCTCCAGTACTGGTTAGAACCTGCTGAATATCGCCTCTGCCTCAGTCCTAAATTAATTCTATGAAAGTATGAAATTTCTTTATGCACAGTTTAAAAAAATTAGAATGGCTAAACTGGATCTGTTTCGATTGGCATTCTTCTCAGATTCAGGGATGATCTTCTCCATCACTGCCAGTCTGAGAGAAGGAAGTTAGGACGTTTCAAACTGGACAACTAAGCTACGATTCCCCTTGTAACTTTACAACCTCTAAAGCAGCCATTGGGATGTGTCAGTGGGTTTGTAGGCTTTGAAAATCATAAAATTATAGAGGATCTGTCGGACTTCCCTTATGACTCTCCCAGTTTTGAACCGTGTCTGAACATTGTGAAAATGGAGGTCCTCGTGCATGGAGACAGTGAATAGATATAACAGTTTTGAAAATACCTGCCGAATATTTCCTTTAATCAGAACTTGGCTGATCAATTTGAAAGCTGGTCCTGAATGTGGCACTTGGGGTATCCGAAGGTGCTTCTTCGTTCTTCTGGACTCTTGTGCCCAGCGATTTTATTCCTTCTTTTAAAAGATTGAGAACTTCAGAACATACTTAATTAAAGTAAAACTTCTCTTTCTGTTTCTGCAAATAATCCTGGCATTTACAACCATCACATTGTTCCCCAATCCTGTGACAGCCACTGCATGCTGGGGATAGATGATACAATTGTACATATATGCATACAGAGAGTAGTTCAAACACGCACACTTACAAATGTATATATGTGGAAAATCCATGTGTTTTAAGCCTGAAATATGTCCCAAGTGAAATCTTGCTGAGCTAATTTTAGAGATGTGGGGACTTTGATGAAATGATGCTGTTGGAAGAAAAATCCTTCTGGGTTCAGTTCCAAGTGGGGGAAAAGACACTGGAAACGTGGAGGCTGTTTGGAAGTTTAATGGTGGATAGCAGGACCCCATGGCTTGAAGCTCCAAAGAAGAATGATCACATGCAGGCATGATATTCCCCTCTGAAAAAAAACCGGGCCGCCAAAAGAGACCCCCCACCGCGCGCCAAGAAATGCTGCCCAGCTCCCTTTTCCTGCCGCCAGCAGCCTCCGCCGCACCGCCCGCCCGGCTCCGCCGCACCGCCTGCCGCCGCACCGCCCGCCCGCCCGCCCGGGCTCCGCTCACACCGCCTGCCGCTCGCACCGCCCGCCCGGGCTCCGCTCGCACCGCCCACCGCTCGCACCGCTCGGGCAATTCCCCAAAAAATCGGAATTCGGATTTTAATCGGAATAATATCATGTCTGCACATGCTTCAAGGTGAAGGGAGATATCAAGAAAAGGGCTGATATGCTGAGAATGCCTGGGTTTTATAACCTTTGTTGGGATTTGAATTGAAGCTCTAATTGGTTGTCAGACTCCCATGAGGCCATGCAGGAGGCAACTCCATAGGCTGTCCTGAGTCCCAGGCTTGGTTGAGCCTTGCTGGATGATGATAATGCACTGAAAAGGGCTTTTGGCAATTGCTATAGCTTTACCTAGAGATCTTTGTTATGTAAAATATTCTGGCCCAGGCCTTAATGGCTCACCCGTTAACAAAGGTGGGGGTGAGCTTCTGCTTCTGAGGTGAGTTTCTGCTTCTGAGTTTCTACTCTTTTTTTAGAGGACATATTCTGCCTTTTTAATATTTCCCAGGATATTTCATTTTTCTAGGAGAGGGGTGGGTACTAACTTCCTACAATGCCTAAAGCCTCTGCAAGATTTGAAACACCAGTTTTGCCCATGGAAATCCTGAGATCCAGATAAGGGCAGAAAATACTTTCCATAGCCACTCTGGTGACATTCCTATTGAAGTAGTCCTCACTTACTGACTGCATTTTTGGATTGGCATGTGTCACTCTGCGGCCCGATCATTAAGGATGATGTCACATGACAGTGCCAACTTACATCTGTTCCTCTGCAATTGTTAAAACAAATCTTTGTGATTGTTAAAGGCAATTTCACATGACCCTAACTTGCAACTTCTTGCTGGCATCTCCACCGATTTGCTTGTGTGAAGCTAGCTGGGAAGGTCACAAATAGGGATTGTGAGTGTGGGATGCTTCAACCATCCTAATAAATGTGCCCCAGTTGGCAAAAACTCAAATTGGTGCAACTTTTCCTGCACCTTCATAAACAGAGGAACTGCTGATGTGTGGTCACTGAACGAGTGCTACAATGACCACAAATTTGTGGACCAGGTATACGTCTGCATTCACAGTGCCATTGCAACTTTGAAACAGTAACAGAGGACAACCTATACAAACTGAACATCTGAAAAAGTCCTCCATAAGTAAGTTTTAGTGGAGCCTGGTTAATACACGGATGGGGCTCCAATAGGAAATAATTGTGCTTGTTGACTAGACATGAAACTAAAAACACAAAAATCTCAGAAGAGACAGTGGCTGGTCAGCCCCCTCCTCCCTGGTCCCCATCTCACAACCCCCTTGAGCACTCCTCCTTGCGAGGAGATCTCCGCAGCCCTGGAGATATTAATCAATTGTTAATATAAAAGCAGAAACATCACCCCTTCTTTTTATCAGATGTTTCTGTCTACCCTCTGAATCTGAAATCCTGAGATATGCAAGCTGCTACTATTAATCGAATCTTTTAACCAGAAGGGAGAACTGCCAATTTGTAAAAATCGAGGTTGCATCTGTTTAAAGAGAGTGTTTCATCTATCTTATTCACTTGTGAACATAAATTAGTCAAGAGTGATAGGGGAGGAGTTTTTATTCCATTTTTCCTTGATCTGTTCAAAATCCCTGTTTGCTTACCTCTCCTTTGTCTTTTGGGTTTACTTTTGCTGAGAGCTGCTGTTTCCTAGATCAGAATCTCCTCTGCATTTGTAAAGGTGAAATAATCACAAAAAGCCGCCCCTTTACAAACCGTTAGTTGTTTAAACAATTCATCACTTGAGTCTGAAATTCAAAATGAATTCCGGAGAAGAATAAAAAGCAAAACAAAATCTGCCAGAGAGCATTTTTAGTGAGGCTGCTGTCAGAAGTGTCATCTTGAGGTGGAATTCTACCCTATTCTATTCTATATACCGTTGGGTAACTATCATACAAAGGAATAGAAATGGGCAGGCACTATGTACCGTAAATGATTGCATGATTTTTGAAAATCCCATCTGGGTGATCATATATATCTGTCACATTGGCAACTATATTCTCTCTGAGATATAGTCGGGAAATATAAAACATTTTGTTCCATTGGTCCAGAAATTCCTGCCTGATTCTTCCCCCTGTGGACACTCAAGGCCAATTCAGATTATTATTAATGTTTTCTTAACTTTAAACAGCTCAGATGTATTGCAGGGGTAGCATCTTAGAGGTTCGCTAGTGAATGGAGCTCGATGCTGTGTGTGCAAAGTCACTGGGACCTTCCGTGGCTGAATGGGGAACACAACCTGCGTATTCCTGCTGCTCATTCAGCATCTTCACCATTACCCGGTCCTACGCCCAGAGGCCCTCCACCCACCCCAGGGCAGAGAGAGAGTAAAGAAAATAGCCTTAGGAGATAAGCAACCTATTCTCAAGTCCACAACAGAGAATGTTACAAACAGGCTCAGACAAACACCTCCCTAATTCAGAGGAACATCAGAAACGGGTAGGCGGTTCAACACGATCAGACGTGCAAAATTTTCTTATTAACATTCAGTCTCAATAATAAAAAGTGTTGAAGAATCTTCCTGTGGACTTGATTTCTTGGTCTGGTCTACCAAGTGGGGCTGGGCCTGAGGGACCTTTCATGGCTGAGGAGGGACTGGCACTTGGGTGTCCCCACTCCTAGTCCAGCAACAGCTCCTTCCCCCCTGCAGCACGCCAGCTCTCTAATAGGAAAGCCACCCCGAGAGACTCCTGTAGGAAGTTGGCACCCACTCCTCTCCTAGAAAAATGAAATGTCCTAGGAAATATTAAAAAGGCAGAATATTTCCCCTCAAAAGAGTAGAAACTCAGAAGCAGAAACTCAGCCCCCACCCCTTTGCTAATAGGCCATTACTCTGGCCTGGGCCAGCCTATTTTACATAACAAAGATCTCCAGTAGAGCTGTAGGAATTGCCCAAAGCCCTTTTCATTACATCATCATCCAACAAGGCTCAACCAAGCCTGGGACTCAGGACAGCCTACAGAGTTGCCCCTGCATGGCCCCATGGGAATCTGACAACTAATCAGAATACAAGCTCAAATTCAAATCCCAACAGAGGGCATAAAACCCGGGCACACTCAGCAGATCAGCCCTTCCTTCTTTTCCTTCATCTTGAAGCATGTGATCGTTCTTTTCCACTATGGAGCTCCAAGCCACGTGGCCTTGTCCACCATTAAACCATTTTCCCAAGCAGTCACCGTGTTTCCAGGGTCTTTCTTCCCCACTTGGAACTGAACCCGGAAAGATAATTCTTCCAACACTCCCTACTGCACATTGATCTTCTCCCCCATCAACTGCAGGAAGAAGCAGCCCACAGGGTGGTGAGGAATGTGGGTAGTCCTCACTTAGGGACCACAACCATGACTGGCAATTCTGCTGCTGAGGTTTATGACTGCTAAGTGAAAAATCATCTGATTGCAACAGGCTTTTGACTTCATTTAGCCTCTAGACATTAAATGAATGACTGTAGGCATTGAGACCTCACCTGACTGCTACTTGTGATTTGATTTCAGTCTTCTCCATGGATTTTGCTTGTTTTAAGCTGGTTGGGCAGCATGCTAATGGCTATCGCATGATCGTTGGGCAGTTGGATGATTTAAAATGCAAGGATTGTTTGCAAAGTGAGCCCTAACCCAACATAATGTTGAATATTTACTAAACGAGACAAATGGTAAGGGGGGGACTACCTCTATTACACCCAGGAACAAAAAGCCACGTGCAGTGGATGTCATTTGCTGGAAGCATCACAGGAAGAAAATAATGGTTGTACCTAGCTGGTGGTTCACCCAAAAGGATGTGAAGGATTGTGGTGAGAAAAAAAAACAATTTCTGCTCTGGGAAGTACCCTTCCTCTGGGACTGATGGAGGAGTTTGGGATTATGAGCGCACACAAATGAATCCCTTTATAAGCCTGAGCTCTTCCCAAGAATCTCCCATGGGGAGCACAGTCGCTTCTTAAAAGACCCCTCACTACGGTTTGGAAACTGCAGATTGGTTGGAGGCAGAGCGGATGTGGATCCTACAGATTTAAACAGATGAGTTGTAAGTCATCTAGCCCAAGCATGAGACCCTACATCATTTCTGACAGATGGGAGTCCAACCTCTTCTTGAAAGTCTCAAGTGATGACGCTCCGACAACTTCCGAGGGCAACTTCTGTTCCATGGGTTGATTGTTCTCAGTCAGAAAGTTTCTCCTTATTTCCAGGTTAAATTCTCTCCGTGTTCAGTTTCCATCCATTATTCCTTGTCTGGCCTTCGGATGCTTTGGAAAATAGCTTGACCCCTTCCTCTCTGTGGCAGCCTCTCAAATATTGGGACACTGCTGTCGTGTCTCCTCTGATCCTTCTCTTCACTAGACTAGCCATGCCCAGTTCCTGTTAACTATTTGGAGTGAACAGACTAAATGCATGATGAAGTTGGTGGTAACTGGGAAATGGACTTGCCATATCTAACTGGAAAACAATTTGGACTGGACTCTTGGGAAAATGGATCGACAACAGAGGTTTATGATTTTGAGGAACAAGACACAATTGTGGTTTGATTGTTCTCAACCAAAATCAACAGAAAAAGTTTTATTCGTAAGAATCAAAAATATTTCATCCCTGGCAGATCAGAGACAATGATTATAGTGACTTATGGTAAATAAGAAGCCATTCTATACTTTATGTTAACTGCAAAACTGGATTTTTAATGCTTTGCCGTTTTTAACTTTGCTGTTGATTCTCCTGTTAACCACTTTGCCTCTTTCTATAGTAGATACAGTATATGAAAGTCAAATTGTTTGTAGAGGTAGAATGTTATGAATTTTGGGCCTGCTTCGCAAGGGGAGGAAACTAAGGTTGCTCCAATATATTTATGAATACTCAAATGGAGGGGATAATACGTGTAAATCTCTTTTTGTCTTTTTAATGCACATTTTTATTTTTAAATGTTGTATATATCCTTGTTGTTTTCGTTTTGGAGTTTAATTTATATTAATTTTCCTGAATAATTTTTTTTTTTTCAAAACAGCCATTTTACAAGAAACAAGTTCATGGGGGCTGCTCTTTATCGATTTTCTAAACTGCCTCTAAATTCATTGAAACATTGCATTATAGCCTTGAAAAGGACCCCGGAAGTTCAACCCGCTTCTCAAGGCAGGAGCTTTATACCATCCCGCTCAACTGGTTCTCCAGTCTATTGTTGAAAACCTCCAGTGATGGAGGCACCTACAAAACCTGGAGGCAAGTTATTGCATTGATCAATTGCTCTCACTGATAAGACAATTTCTCTTTACTTCTAAGTTGGGCCTCATTTTAACAAACGTCCACCCATTACTTCTTGTCCTCCCATCTGGTGCCCTAGAGAATAAGTCAATCCACTCTTCTTTGTGACAGACCCTTTATCATCTTTGTTGCTCTTCTCTGCACACTTTCCAAGGTCTCAACAAATTTTTTGTACCATGGTGACCAGAACTGGACACAGTATTCTAAGTGTGGTGTCATCACACTGTGTAAAGCAATTCTATCGCTTCTTATTGTCTTGACATTATTCCTCTGTTGATGTAGTGTAGCACTGCATTGGCTTTTTTTTTGGCAGCTGCAACACAACACTGACACAAGGGGTATTTGTCCATTCTCATGTGCCTCAGGGATACATGGCCTGCCCTTAGGGAGATTTCCCAGAGGCAGCCACCATTTTCACTGCACCCACAATTCCTTAACACAGTCTACAAGGTATTAAGATAGCAAAACAGAACAGTTTGTCCTACTCCCAGTGACCCAGAAGCAGCCACCATATTGATAGAAGCAGGCATACAAAATGGCAGCTGCCTTCACACATCCACTGCGTGGCCCAGGGATGAATCTTGAGCCAGACAAAATAACAGCTCTTTCCATAAGGCAGTCATGCAGCCCAGAGATGCATGTCCTGCCCTCTTTCCCCACGAGGTTCAGAAATCTTCAAAAGATATGGAGGAGAATTGATGCATGGTAGGATGGGAGTAAGGCCTAAGGATTGCATGGATCCAGTAGAAGTGGGGACCCTTTGGGGGAGGGAAAGGCCTATGGCCGTGATGGCGAATCTATGGCATAGGTGCCACAGGTGGCATGCAGAGCCATTTGTGCAGGCACGCAAGCCCCAGCCAAACTTACCTGCACTGCGCATGTGTGCACCTCCCAGCTGATTTTCGGCCTGTTTGAGGCCATTTTCGTCCTCCCAGAGGCTCGAGGGAATCCTCTGTAGCCTCGGGAGACTGAAAAACAGGCCTTCCGGAAATACAGGAAGTGCCCATTTTCAGCCTCTGGAGGGCTTCTGGAGCTCGGGGAAGGCCATTTTTGCTCTTCCAGAGACTCGAGGGAAGCCTTTGCAGCCTCAGAAGGCTGAAAAACGGGCCTTCTGGAAATACTGGAAAAACGGGCCTTCTGGAAGTGCTGAAACTGGCCCGTTTTCAGCCTCCTGAGGCTCCAGAGGCTTCCCTCGAGCTTCCAGGTGGGCAAAACGGCTTCAAATGGGCCAAAAATCAGCTGGGAGGTGCGCGCATGCGCAGTGCAGATAAGGGGGCAGGACAGGAGTATTGCATGTGCCTGCACGGGGGGGGACGGACACATTGCATTGTGGGTGCCAGCATGCACACACGCTTTCCGCACACTACAACAAAAAGGTTCGCCATCATTGGCCTATAGGGACCTGTGAGGAAGGGAAAGGCCTGGGAGGACCCAAAGATTGGGATAGGGGAGGCCTTTGGAAGGCAAACCTGCACGAAGCTTCCAAGAGCTTCCCCAAACTCTGAAGTAGCCACTGTTGAGCTTAACAACTTACACATTCGTTTGACAGCTTCATCAGGGAGAGAAGGGGGTGGCGATAGTTCAGCAAAGTACTTAACCACTTAACCAACATTACAACATGCTCTTGTGGCCTGCCAGCTGAGCTGGTGACAGACTTGGACAGTGAGGTTGGGGAGGAACATGGGCCAGTCCTGGAGTCTGGGGAAGACTCTGACAAGTGCTTTGCATCTGAGGCAGAGATGGGGCCAGGGCCATCTGACAGTTATCAGCTGCCTTCGGAGTCAGAGATAAGTGGGGCAGAAGAACAGCTGGAGCCTGTTCCCAGTTGCGCTTGTGCAGAGTTGCCAGGAGAAAGGAACAGTTAAGGACCAAGGGTCAACTTGGGAGTAAAGGCTCAGGTGAATGCCCCCTCCCATAGGGAATAAAGAGGAGCGAGAGGGGAGTAGTTTTTCCGGAGACAATTAATTCAATTCATTAGGGTGAAGATCTGTTCCTGATTTCTTGCCAAGTAATTGCTGCTACATTTGGAAGATATCGGCCTGGCAACTCTCCAAGCCCAAGAAACGTCTGTAGTTGTGAAATCTCATGAAAGACTCTTTGCCGAGACTTTGCTGGAGAGGAATTCACTTTAACCTAAATAAAAGGGTTTTTACTGGAACGAGGAGTCTGCTTCATGATCCTGAGAAGCCTAGGTTAGAACACATGCAACCAAAATTTGCAGTTGTATCTCGCGGACTACTTGTATGGTGGCTGGGGAATTATGGCACTCCTAATCTGAAGCTCAAAAAAGTAGAAGAGAGAAACTCCACATTGTGGAACTCCACAACCAATATATGATATCTAGAAACAGGTAGTTCACCTTTATCAAACAGATTTCACATTTTTTCTCTCTCCAACTACAGGTATAAACCTGCAATGTGTTGACTAAAAAGGATCAGGCCAATATCCAGAGTCTATTTCTCACCTACACTCTTAACGGGAGTTCAGAAATGAAATTCAAACCTTCTCTAAACTCATTAACTTTGGCCTCATATGAATTTAGTTATATGCAATAAGGCAGGGGTGTCAAACTGAAGGCCCAGGGGCCAGATCCAGCCCACGGGGTGCTTAGATCTGGCCTGTGAGGCTGCCCTGGAAACAGCGAAGGACTGGCCCATGGTGCCTCTGCCAGTGAAAATGGAACTCACAAGGGTTGCAGGAGGCTGTCGCAGCGAAAACAGAGCTCAGGAACTCGTTTTTGTTGGCAAAGCTCTCGCCCACCACAGGTACCCCCGACATGAGTGATGTCAAGATAGCCACATCCACCCTGGCCTCCCAAGGTCAAACACAAACCTGATGCAGCCCTCAATGAAATAAGAGTTTGATACCCCTGCGATAAGGAGTTATCTAGGCCTAAAGTGCTGTCCAAAGATTGGACATTAGAAAAGTTTCTCCCATGTGAGTTCTCTGGTGTTTCACCAGGTTTGAATTGAAATGGAAACTTTCTCCACAATCAGGGCATTCAAATTGTTTTTCATGTGACCTCTGGTGTATCACCAGGTGGGAATTCAGACTGAAACTTTTGCCACAAACAGGACACTCATACGGTTTCTCTCCTGTGTGAGTCCTCTGATGTATCATCAGGTTGGAATTCTGACTGAAACTTTTGCCACAAACAGGACACTCATACGGTTTCTCTCCTGTGTGAGTCCTCTGGTGTTTCACCATGTAGCAATTCCAACTGAAACTTTTGCCACAAACAGGACACTTATATGGTTTCTCCCCTGTGTGAATCCTCTGGTGTTTAGCCAGGCTGGAAGTACGACTGAAACTTTTCCCACAGTCAGGACATTCAAAAGCTTTCTCTCCTGTGTGTGTCATCTGGTGATTTGTGAGCTGTAATTCTGTAATGAAAGTTTTCCCACAATCAGGACATTCAGAGGGTTTCTCTCCTGTGTGAGTCTTCTGGTGTATCACCAGGCTGGAATTATGACTGAAACTTTTCCCACAGTCTAGACATTCAAAGGGTTTCTCTCCTGTGTGAGTCCTCTGGTGTTTTATGAGATTGGAATTGCTAATGAAATATTTCCCACAATCAGGACATTCAAAGGGTTTCTCTCCTGTGTGAGTCCTCTGGTGGCCAATAAGGTTGGAATTCTGACTGAAACGTTTGCCACAAAGAGGGCACTCATACGGTTTCTCTCCAGTGTGAGTCCTCTGGTGTGTCACCAGGCGGCTTTGGTGACTGAACCTTTTCCCACAGAAAGTGCATTCAAAGGGTTTATCTCCTGTATGAATCCTCTGGTGACTCATGAACTGGAATTTTCTCATGAAACATTCCCCACAATATGGACACTGATATGATTTCTCTTCTGTATGAGTCCTCTGGTGTTTCACCAATCTGGAATTGTCAATGAAACTTTCCCCACAAACAGGACACTCATACGGCTTCTCTCCTGTGTGAGTCCTCTGGTGTATCACCAGTTGGGAACTGTGTCTGAAACTTTTCCCACAAAGAGCACATTGAAATGGTTTCTCTCCTGTATGAGTCCTCTGGTGTATCACCAGGTGGGAATTCTGTCTGAAACTTTTCCCACAAACCGGGCACTCATATGGTTTCTCTCCTGTGTGAGTCCTCTGGTGTATCACCAGTTGCCAATTATGACTGAAACTTTTCCCACAAAGAGCACATTCAAAGGGTTTCTCTCCTGTGTGAGTCATCTGGTGAAACAATAGGCTGGAGTTGTGTCTGAAACTTTTCCCACAATCAGGACATTCGAAGAGTTTACCTCTTGTGTGAGTCTTCTGGTGAAACACTAGGTTGGAGTTGTGTCTGAAACTTTTCCCACAATCAGGACATTCAAAGGGTTTCTCTCCTGTGTGAGTCCTCTGATGGTTCACCAGGTTGATATTCTGACTGAAACTTTTCCCACAAAGAGGACATTCAAAAGGTTTTTCTCCTGTGTGAGTCCTCTGGTGCTTCAACAGGCCAGAATTCTGACTGAAACGTTTCCCACAATCAGGACATTCAAATGGTTTCTCTCCTGTATGAATCCTCTGGTGTGCCATCAGGTGGGAATTATGACTGAAACTTTTCCCACAAACTGGACACTCATATGGTTTCTCTTCTGTGTGAGTCCTCTGGTGTTTTGCCAGGTGAGAATTCTGAATGAAACTTTTCCCACAATCAGGACATTCAAATGGTTTCTCTCCTGTGTGAATCTTCTGGTGTACCACCAGGTGGGACTTCTGACGGAAACTTTTCCCACATGCAGGACATTCAAAAGGTTTCTCTCCTGTATGTGTTCTCTGGTGCATCACAAGGAGGGAATTTGCAGTGAAACATTTCCTGCAATCAGGACACTCATATGATTTCTTTTTGGTGGGCATCATCTAGTTTATCACCAGGCTGGAGTTCAGACCAAAACTTTTCCAACAAACAGCGCATTCAAAAGGTTTTTCCCTGGTGTGAGTTCTCTAATGTATTACCAAGCTGCCATACTCAATACATTGGGAGCACTTGTAGGGCTCCTCTCCTATGTGGGTCCACCTATGAACCACCAGGGAGCTGTTCTAACCAAAACTTTGGCCACATTAGTATTACTTTTCTCCAATGTGGATCATTTCGTGCATACTCCGTTGTGATTTGAAATCTGCACTTTCCCCACAATTGACACGTCTGTGCAGCTGCAAAAAGGGATCACATGATCCTAGAACACAATTTCTGGATTGATTTGCTTTCCACTTTAACGTTCCTTGTTATTCTCAGTTGTCCGGAGTGGTCTTATTGGCATCTTCTTTGTCTATAAGATTCAAAGGAAAGAGTAATTTGTATTGTTTATAAAATGGTTGCAGAAGATGTGAAAAAAGAAAAGCATGTACATTAAAGGTAAAAAGCAAACATGCCACAATGCTAAAAGAACATCTTACATGAATTATGATTCGTTTGACACTGTGAAGATTACCGAGATCCAAGTTCACATCTGCATTCAACCATGAAATTCTCATGTTGATTTCGGTCAATACAAATTGTTAGTACATCAATTATTGGATAGAATTGCTGTAATTAAGATGAATGTTACCTACAACAGAATAATAGAGTTGGAAGGGACCTTGAAGGTCTTCTAGTTCAACCCTCTGCTCAAGCGATAGACTTTATACCATTTTCAGACAAGTGGCTGTCGAATCTCTTTTTGAAAGCCTCCAGTGATGGAGCACCCAAAACCTCTGAAGGGAAGCTATTCCATTGGTTGATTGCTGTAATTGTTAGGAATTTTCTCTTTAGTTCAAGGTTGCTTCATGGGTTAGTTTCCATCCATTGTTTCTTTTGTTACTCTGGAAAATAGTTTGAGTTGTCTTTGTCTTTGTAGGAGCCCCTAAAATACTGGAACACTGCTGTCATGTCTCAGCTAGTCCTTCTCATTAGACTAGACATACCCATTTCCTGTAACCATTCTTTGTATGTTTTAGCCTCCAGCACTCTAAATTACCAAAGATGCATTTTCTGTTTCAGACTTTACCAACACTTGTGATACTCTGTTTAAACAATGGCAGATGGAGATCTCTAAGTTTATATTGCAAGGGAATAAACAAGAACTAAATATAAATGATCGCAAGACGCTAAGGCAAGGGTCTTCAAACTTGGCACGTTTAAGACTTATCTCCCAGAATTCCTGAGCTAACATGACTGGAGGAGGAATTCTGGGAGTTGAAATCCACAAGTCTTAAAGTTGTCAAGTCTGAAGACCTTTGTGCTAAGGAAATAGGAGGTTGGGTTTACCAGATTTAAAATTGTACTTTGATGCTTGTTGTTTTGTTTGGGAAAAAAGAGTGGGTGACTCTCCAAATGAAGACGATACTTGAACTAGAGGGCCATGAATTAAGATTTTGAAGGCAAGACTATTTATTGTATGATACGGTTAGGGAATGATATAAAGGCAATGGATTTTATCCATTAAAGAAAAGCTTTTTATCGTTGATGGTGGACATGTCACAAAGCAAAGGAATTTTGGAGTAAGATACACATTTTAAAACAGAACTACTAAAGTGAATATAAAGATAAAAGCACATAGGTGTTTTTTTTTTAAGGCTTAATGGATAAAGAACTTGAAAAAAATGGAACATTGATATTATATGTGTTGATTGAGGCAAAAATACTTTGTGCACAAAAATGGAAGAATATTTTCATTCCCACAATGGACGAATGGCTGTAAAAACTGATGGCGTTAGCAGAGATGGCTAAATTGACTGCTCTGATTAAAGAAAAGAACATGGTTAATTCTATATGGACACTGCTTTTGGACTTTGTTCTTGAGGTATTAATATATTTTTTGTGGGGGAAAAAACCCAAATTCTTAGCAAAGTGTTACTATGAAATATATCAGGAAATGCTGGGGATAGATTATACAATTGTAGTTATATGCATACAGAGAAAAATAGAAATAAGCACACAAACAAATTTATATATGTGAAAGATCCATGTGCATTCAGCTTGAAAAATGTTCCAAAATGGTTACAAACCTTTTGAGCTACTTTTAGAGATGTGGGGCTTTAACTGATGCCTAAAGTCTCTGCAAGATTTGAAGCACCAGTTTTGCCATGGAAGTTCTGAGATCCAAATAAGGTCAAGAAATACTTTCCACAACCACTCTGGTGACATTCCTATTGTAGCAGTCCTCACTTACTGACTACATTTGGGACTGGCATCTGTGTCACTAAGCAGCCTGATCATGAAGCATGATGTCACATGACAGTGCCAACTTACACCTGTTCCTCTGCAGATGTGGGTTGTTAAAGGCAAATTCACCTGACCGTGGCTTTCAACTTCCTACCGGCATCGCCACTGATTTAACTTGTGTGAAGCTACCTGGGAAGGTCACAAATGGGGATCATGAGGGTGGGACGTTGCAACCATCATAAAGGTGCACCAGTTGGCAAGAACCCAAATTGGTTGCAACTCCTTTTCCTGCATCTACACAACCACAGGAACTGCTGACATGTTCAGGTCACTGAACAAGTGTTACGAGGACCACAGATTTCAGGACCAGGTCTACATCTGCTTTTGCAGTGCCATAGTAACTTCGAAGACTCATGAAACAAATGGTAAGTGAGAACTACGGGTATTAGTAGGTATTGAGGTAAGGTCTTCAATAGCTGAACCTGGTTAATACATGGAGGGGGCACCTATAGGAAATACCGTGCTTGTTGGTTAGACATGGAAGTAAAAAATCAAAAGACACAATGTCAGATCAGTCCAATATTATTGCCAAGAAAACATAACAGGGTCCATAACAGAACAACAGAGTTGAAAGAAATCTTGGGAGATCTTCTATCTAGCCCAATCCCTTGCTTGAGCAGGAGGCCCTGAGGAACCTGAGAACTTTATCACCCAAAAGGTAAAGGATGGAATTAGAGGGTCAGCTCTACTGGACTTAATACTAAGAGAGACGAAATGAAAGAACAACAAACATACTCGGGGGCCTTGAGGCTAAAACATACAAAGATGGTAGCAGGAATTCGGTCTAGTCTACAGAAGAGGAGGAGGAGGATGGGTGACATGATAGCAATCTTCCAATATTTGAGGGGCTGCCCCAAAGAAGGGGGGGCTCAACCTCTTCCACAGAGCATCTGAAGGCAGAACAACAAATAATGGATGGAAACGAATCAAGGAGAGAAGCAAGCAGAAATATCCTGACTGTGAGAACAATTAACCAGCTTGCCTGCAGAAGCTGCGGGTGCTCCATCACTGGAGGCTTTCGGGAAGAGCCTGGACAGCCATGTGCCTGAGATGGTATAAGGTCTCCTGCTGGAGCAGGGGGCTGGACTAGATGACCTCAAAGATCCCTTCCAAGTGTTATGCCATATTCTAGCTGCTTCTCTGCTTCCACGCCGTGGAGGGAACCAAACAAGCCTGAGCTGCTCCCGGATTCTCCTCCGACCTGCCCTCAACTCACCTGCCAGCTGAGGCTTCGAATGATCCTTGGAAAAGGCGCAGGAACCTCTCTGCACGCCACTCTCCTCTCGTGTCCGTTAGTATTCCGGAAGAGGAAGTTCCTTTGTGCTTCTTCTCTCCTCCCATTCTTTCTAGTAATACAGTACTCGATGGTTTTAACTCCTTTAAGGTCAACCAGAGAGGCCACTATTGTGTTGTTGGCTTTCCAGTCACAGACGCTGCCATCTCGCGATAGGAGGCCAAAAAAAACAGGCTTGTCCCATCTACCGATGGTATTGGCCAGATCTTCTCACGGATCACATGATATCAAGTCAATTTCAGACTCCTAGCAACCTATCTTTGCAGCTGAGCCAAGTGGAATGTGTTCTTAGCTTGTGAAAATTAGCTGTATGCTTCCTCTTTTCTGGGTCAGTCCTTCCAATACTGAAAGATTGCTATCATATCAAGCCACAGTCCTTCTCTGTTATCCAATTCATACAATCGTTCATTGTATGTTTTACCCTCCACTCCCCTAAATGTCTTTGTTCTTCTCCTCTGAACTCTTTCTACAGTCTGAACATCTTTTTTGTGTCCTGGTGACCAAAACTGGATGCAGTATTCAAAGTGTAGTTTTTTTTCAGTACACAAAGTCAGGCTTGACAATTAATACAGCATAACACAGTACTAACAATTCATGTGATCTTGACACTTTCTCTTTTTTTTTTCTTGACACTATCTCTGTAATGCTGCAGACTAGGACTGAATTGACTTTTTAGGTAATTACAGCATGCCGCTAACTCATATTTGAAAGGACATAGTGTCAGGAATCAATCTAACCTTTGCCATTTGTTTCTGTTAAGAATTGCTTATGTTATTTTGCTACGGTTAGGAATTAATTTTGTAACCCTCGCTTGTTAAGAATGGTATCCTTTACTGTCTGGTTTCTTGCTTCTGTTATGTGCTTCAAAGCTAGGCACATCCTTGGAGACAGAACAAAACAGTTACCCAGGAACATCCTGCTCCATAGATAAATGGGGCCAGAGCAGAAGGCTGCCTAGGAGTACGAACACACAAGACTACAAGGGATGTTCTGTAAGATAACAAAGATAACAAAGCAAAGAATGCTCCATGGATAAGGGCAGAATGGGCAAGACATTACCCACATTGAATAACAAACTTTTGTCTCAGTTTGGCTGAATGAGTGTATAAGATCCTAAACATATTTTCCTAGGTGTGGCTTTTATTCTTGCATGTTTGTTGGAGAGCCTCCAGTAATGTTCCACTGCCTGCTTCAAGTGTGAGAAGGAGGGACACCAGGCCGCCAAATGCAAATCCAGCCATCCTGCCCAAAGGTGTCCCTGGGGTTTTACCAAGAAGCCCACCAAACTGCCACAAAACAGCCCTGGAAAGAGAATTCACCCCATCCCCTCAAAGATGGTGAGATAACTCCAGCTAGTCTAGGGAAGGGGTCCTGGCGAGAGTGACCCTGACTGTGATGATGATCCCCTTGTAAGTGGCCCGATCACTCTGGTGACAGTCCACATTGAACTCGTAGTCCAATCCTCAGGACGAAAAGCCAACTTAGTGGCCCTTCTGGACTCAGGGTGCACCAGATGCTACTGTACCCTGCCCTGGTTAAGCTGGGAGTGAGACTTAGACCAATCACAGTGCCGGTGGCATTTTGCCAGCTGGACAGATCTGTAGCGGGGTGTGTTTCTAGTCACTGAGCTGATAGAAATACAGATGGAGGCGCACACAGAGACTCAGTATCATCGTAGCTCTGGGTATATGGAAAGACCCCTGGTGCTAGGATTAACATGGCTACGGAAATGGAATCCTTATGTGAACTGGAGGAGGCGGCTTCTTAAAATTCAGAAGACTAAAGCAAAAGAAGAGCTGGGAAAGGACCCAGGGGCCCCAAAGGAGGTGGGGGCACTAATGCAAGAGCAAAAGAAGGCTGACCCTCAAATTCCATAGGAGTACTGGGACTGGCGGTAGGGTTCAGACGAGCTCCCACCCCACTAGCCCACTGACTGCTCCATAGCATCCTGCTAGGTGCTAAACTGCCTAAACCCAAACTTTATTCAATGACTAAGGGTGGAGGTTGTGGGTTGGTTTCTGAACGTTTTGTTTTACCAGGCTAGGTAACACCTTCAGCAGAGTTTAAGCGACCTCTTCCATAACACCTAGGGAATTGGAGGACTTGCAGGCTTGGACAGACAAATATTAAAAAAAGAAGGTTGAAGGTCGTGACAACTTTTGGTTTAAAAAAAAAATTTTTTTTTTGAGTTTGTAATTTAAATTTTCTAACCTGCCTCTAAATTCATGGAAACACAGCATGATGGGCATGGAAGGGACCCTAGAAGGCTTCTAGTCCAAGCTGCTGCTCAAGGCAGGAGCTTTATACTATCCCACTGAAATGGTTGTCCAGCCTATTCTTGAAAACCTCCAGTGATGAAGCACCCACATAACCCAGAGGGAAGTTATTGCTTTGATTAATTGCTCTCACTGACAATTTCTCTTTCTTTCTAAGTTGGACCTTATTTTAACAAGCTTCCCCCCATTCCTTCTTGTCCTGCTTTCTGGTGCCCTAGAGCAGTGGTCCCCAACCACCAGGCCCCCGGTCCGTGGATCATTTTTTACCGGGCCGCAAAGAAGTGGGCGCCGCCATCTTGTTTCGACGGCGCTTGAGAAAATGCTTCCGGGTGAGCTTGTTGGTCGTCGGTTGGAAAGCGGCGTTTGGGTGCTGGAGGAATCCTCGCGCCTTAGTTTCGTCGAGGGTGGGGGCGGCGGCTTCGAATGAAGAGCAGTCCTGATGGCGGTGGAGTCTCGCGTTAGGAGGAGATTAAGAAAGAGTCCGAATAGCCCATCGACAAAGGTACAAAGGAGGAGTTGAAGGTGGCGGGGAGAAGCGGGGGACGGCTGGCTGGCCGGTTGCTCAGCTCGCCTTGCCTTGGTCGTGCGCGCTGATGCCAGTACCGGTCCGTGGATCATTTTGTGATGCCAGTACCAGGCCGTGGGACAAAAAAGGTTGGGGGCCACTGCCCTAGAGAATAAGTCAAACCGCTTCTTGTGACACACACTCAAGTACTGAAAGACAACTATCATGTCTCTCCTAATGACCTTTTCTCATCTTTGTTGCTCTTCTCTGCACATAGTGACCAGAACGAGACAGAGTATTCCAAGTGTGTTGTCACCAGCACTGTGTAAAGCAATTCTATCTCTTGTTGTCTTGACATTATTCCTCTGTTGAGACAACCTAGGACTGCATTGACTGTTTTTTGGCAGTACAAGGGGTACTTATTGAGTTCCCATGCACCCCAGGGACACATGGCCTGCACGTTTAGAGGTCTCCTGAAGATAGCCATCATTTTCAGTACACCCACAACTCCTTAACACGGTCTACAAAGTGTTAAGGTAGCAAAGTAAAACAGTTTCTCCCACTCCCAGTGACCCAGAAGCAGCCACCATATTGACATGAGGCAGGCATGGCAAAATGGCAGCTGCTTCCACAAATCCACTGCAGGGCCCAGGGATGAATCCCGGGCACAGTCAAAGTAACGGCTGTATGACAGAGATGCATGTCCTGCCCTCTTTCCCCACAAGGTTCAGAGATCTTCTAAAGTTATGGAGGTGAAGGAGGCTTTGATGCCTGGTAGGGTAGAAGTCAGGCCTAAATATTACAGGGATCCTGTCAGCTGACTCTCCAGCATAGGTTTTTCCTTTGATGCATGCTTGCTATCGGCTGTCATAGTAACGGGAAGTGGGGGATAGCATTTGGGTTTGGGAAGTGAGTTGGTGTGAAGATCCATGTGAACTAAAAGGGAGGTTTGATCTCAAGAACTACTGTGCTGCTGAGTGGAGTTGTTTACACCCAATCAAGGCCAACCATCCTTTAACTCCAGATGGTTGAAAATACCTGAAGATGAGCTTCACATGACATTATGTGGAATGTGGATTGGACATTCAGCCTGGGTCCCTGGGGAGGGAGGGTTTGGGGGAAACTTTCAACTTGTAACTTTCGTGCCTTTTAAATCAGATGTTGTTTTGCTTTCACTGGTACCATTTCAAACTCAGTACAAGCACCTCTTCACTACCTCAGTGGAGTCAGAGGTTTTCTTTCTTGGGTTTTGAACGGAGGCAGGCCTGACATTAAGGAAGGTCTGCTTTACTGGCCAACCTAGTCTACCAAGGGGCTGAGAACACAATGTCAACCCAAGGGAGCGAGCAGGAAGTCTGGGGAGCCTTGGAGTCGACCTCCTCCCAGCCACACCGCTGCCGTGAGGAGACCGAGTGGCTGGAGGAGCTGCAGCTCAAGGAGAAACCAGTCCGAGCCAGATGGTTGTGGGGATTCTTCCAAGCTCAAGTTTGGAATCACATGCAGGAATACGGAGAGGACTTTGCTTCGGAGGCAGCCAAAGTGAGATGTGTCATCATGGCCCTGGAAGGGGCCGCAGCAGATTGGATGGTCACTCTTCACAACGATGATGCCCCCCCAACTATTACCACCAGTTTATGATGGCGCTCCACACGTGGTTCGAGGACCCTCTAGCTGAACACAAGGAAGGAAGACAGCCATAAATCAGTAGCAGAATACACCCAGGAGTTTGAATTGGCCTGCCACATACATGGCTGGCCCCCAGAGGTCCTGATTGGAGTGCTACAAAGATGGGCTTGACAAAGACATCGATCAGAGCTGTGTCTCCTGGGGAGCCCCTCATTCAGCACTGGTATGTGTTGGTAGCAGAGGCGGAAATCGATCTGGCTAGACTGGCACAGTGGAAGCCGCAGTAGGAGAAAGCCTTCCCCCTCAGGCCCAGAGAGCGGCCAAAGGCAGGCCAGCAGCCAAACAGAGGTCCACGGCATGCTTCAAGTGTGGGAAGGAGGGGCATCAAGCAGCTGATTGCCTCACCAAGCCAAGCTCCAAGCTGAAAACTGCTGGGGGCAGGAAGCCTGAAAAGCAGCCGGTCAAGGACCACAAAACAGCGCTGAAAGGGGTAGAGGTTGCTGAGTACGCCCCTCCTGACCAGGAGGAGCTGTGAACTCTGGCCACTCCGGAGGAGAGTGAGACCGACTTCGACCCCTGGTAAGTAAGCATGCGGCCCCATGACCATCCCAGTGGAGCTGTGGGTTCCCTCATCTGGCGCCCAGGGGAAGATGGTAGACCTTGTAGACTCAGGGTGCACGAGATGCGCGATTAACCCTGAGGTGGTAGAGAAACTGGGACTGAGACTGATAACACTGAAGGTGCCCATAGCATTTTGCTAGCTGGATGGGTCGGTAGCTGGTGGAGGCCCAGCTCACTTTGTAACTGAACCAGTGGAGATGTGGATGGGGGAATCACCAAACTGAGTTTCATTGTAGCCCCCAGAATGGAGCGACCCCTCTTGCTTGGATTACCCTGGCTCCGAAAATGGAACCCTCATGTGAATTGGAGGAAGGAGCTTTTAGGAATCCATTCCACAGAGCTGGGAAGAAGTGGGGGCCAAAACCCCACCCAGAGCCAAGGTTACAAGGGAGCTAGGAGCTATGGCAAGCACGTGCCTAGATGCTGAGAAAATCCCAAAAGAATACTGGGACTTCAGGGAGGGATTCAGCGAGAGGGGGTCAGATGTGCTGCCACCCCATCGCCCCACAGACTTCAGCATTGAAATCCTCGTGGGGGGTGAAACTACCAAAGCCAAAGATTTACTTGATGACCCTGAGAGCTGGAGGAGCTGAGAGCCATTATTAACAAAAATTTAAAGTGGGCTTCATCCAACCAGCTAGGCCATGAGTGGCTGCCGGTGTTGTTTCATGCCAAAAAGGACCCATGGGGAAATACGGTATTAATAATCTGGAAAACAAGAAGGTAGATGATGGAAACTCCACAATAAATACATAATATATCACAATAAATATATCCAGAAACTGGTAGTTCACCTTTATCAAATAACAGTTTCCACATTTTTTCTCTCCAACTACAGATCTAAACCTGAGATGTGTTGACTAAAAAGATCAAGCCAGTATGCAGAGTCTATTTCTCATCTACACCCTGAACTGAAGTTCAGAAATGAAATTCTCTAAACTCAAGAACTTTTGCTTCATATAAATTTTATTGTATGCAATAGGAATTATTTTTTTGCCATAAAGTATTGTCCACAGACTGGACATTTGAGAGGTTATGAGTCCTCTAGTGTTTCACCAGGTTTGAATTGAAATGGAAACATTTCCCACAAATCAGGGCATTCAATGTGTTTCTTTCCTGTGTGAGACCTCTGGTGTACCACCATTCTGACAGAAATTTTTGCTACAAACAGGACACTCATACGGTTTCTCTCCTGTGTGAGTCCTCTGGTGTTTCATCAGGCGGCTTTTGTGACTGAAACATTTCCCACAGTGAGGACATTCAAAATCTTTCTCTCCCTTGTGTGTATCCTCTGGTGATTTGTGAGCCGCAATTTTGTAATGAAACTTTTCCCACAATCAGGACATTCAAACGGTTTCTCACCTGTGTGAGTCCTCTGGTGTACCACCATTGGGGCCTTCTGACAGAAATTTTTACCACAAACGGGACACTCATACGGTTTCTCTCCTGTGTGAGTCCTCTGATGTATCACCAGGTGGCTTTTGTTACTGAACCTTTTCCCACAATCAGGACATTCAAATGGTTTCTCGCCTGTGTGAGTCCTCTGGTGTATCACGATTTGGTACTTTTGACAGAATTTTTTGCCACAAACAGGACACTCATATGGTTTCTCGCCTGTGTGTGTCTTCTGGTGTACCACCATTTGGGACTTCTGACAGAATTTTTTGCCACAAACAGGACACTCATACGGTTTCTCTCCTGTGTGAGTCCTCTGGTGTTTCACCAGGCGGCTTTTGTCACTGAACCTTTTCCCACAATCAGGACATTCAAATGGTTTCTCGCCTGTGTGAGTCCTCTGGTGTATCACCATTTGGGACTTCCGAGAGAAATTTTTGCCACAAAAAGGACACTTATACGGTTTCTCACCTGTGTGACGATTTTGGTGTATCATCATTTGGGACTTCCCACAGAATTTTTTGCCACAAACAGGACATTCGTACGGTTTCTCTCCTGTGTGAGTCCTCTGGTGTATCACAAGGCGGCTTTTGTGACTGAACCTTTTCCCACAATCAGGACATTCAAATGGTTTCTCGCCTATGTGAGTCCTCTGGTGCCTCATGAACTGGAATTTTCTAACGAAACATTCCCCACAATATGGACACTGGTATGATTTCTCTCCCGTGTGAGTCCTTTGGTGTTTCATCAGCTTGGAACTGTCAATGAAACTTTTTCCACAAATCGGACACTCATATGGTTTCTCTCCTGTATGAGTCATCTGGTGTGTCACCAGTTCGGAATTCTGTCTGAAACTTTTCCCACAAAGAGCACATTGAAATGGTTTCTCTCCTGTGTGTGTCCTTTGGTGACTGATGACCCCGGATTTTCTAATGAAACTTTTCCCACAATCAGGACATTCAAAGGATTTCTCTCCTGTGTGAATCTTCTGGTGAATCACTAGGCTGGAATGGTGTCTGAAACTTTTCCCACAAAGAGCACATTCAAAGGGTTTCTCCCCTGTGTGAATCCTCCGGTGTACCAACAGGTGGGAATTGTGATTGAAACTTTTCCCACAATAGGAACATTCAAAGGGTTTCTCTCTTGTGTGAGTCCTCTGATGGCTCACCAGGTTGGAATTCTGTCTGAAACTTTTCCCACAATCAGGACATTCAAATGGTTTCTCTCCTGTGTGTGTCCTTTGGTGACTGATGACCCCGGATTTTCTAATGAATTTTTTCCCACAATCAGGACATTCAAAGGATTTCTCTCCTGTGTGAATCTTCTGGTGAATTACTAGGCTGGAGTTGTGTCTGAAACTTTTCCCACAAAAAGTACATTCAAAGGGCTTCTCTCCTGTGTGAATCCTCTGGTGTACCAACAGGTGGGAATTGTGATTGAAACTTTTCCCACAATAGGAACATTCAAAGGGTTTCTCTCCTGTGTGAGTCCTCTGATGGTTCACCAGGTTGGAATTCTGGCTGAAGCTTTTCCCACAAAGAGGACATTCAAAGGGTTTTTCTCCTGTGTGAGTCCTCTGATGACTTACCAGGCTGGAATTCTGAGTGAAACTTTCCCCACAAACAGGACATTCAAATGGTTTCTCTCCTGTGTGAGTCCTCTGGTGTTTCACCAGGTTAGAACTCTGAATGAAACTTTTCCCACAAACAGGACATTCAAAGAGTTTCTCTCCTGTGTGAGTCCTCTGATGGCTCACCAGGTCGGAATTCTGTCTGAAACTTTTCCCACAATCAGGACACTCAAATGGTTTCTCTCCCATGTGAGTCCTCTGGTGCTTCAACAAGCTGGAATTCTGACTGAAATGTTTTCCACAATCAGCACATTCAACAGGTTTCTCTCCTGTGTGAACCCTCTGGTGTACCACCAGGTGGTACTTCTGACGGAAACTTTTCCCACATGCAGGACATTCAAAAGGTTTCTCTCCTGTATGTGTTCTCTGGTGTATCACAAGGAGTGAATTTGTAGTGAAACATTTCCTGCAATCAGGACACTCATATGATTTCTTTTTGGTGGGCATCCTCTTGTGTATCACCAAGCTGGAGTTCAGACCAAAACTTTTTCCACAATCAGCGCATTCAAAGGGTTTCTCCCTGGTGTGAGTTCTCTAATGTATCACCAAGCTGCCATGCCCACTGCATTGGGAGCACTTATAGGGCTTCTCCCCTATGTGGGTCCATCCATGAACCACAAGGGAGCTGTTCTTTGGCCACATTTGTTTTACTTTTCTCCAATTTGGATCATTTCATGCATATTCAGTTGTGATTTGAAACATGCACTTTTCCCACAAGGGACACGTCTGTGCAGTTGGCAAAAGGGGATCAAGGGACCCTAGAACGCGATTTCTGGACTGATTTGCTTTCCTTTTTAACGTTGCTTGTTATTCTCAGCTGTCCGGAGTGATCTTATTGGCATCTTCTTTGTCTATAAGATTCAAAGAAAAGAGTATTTTTTATTGTTTATAAAATGGTTGCAGAAGATGTGAAAAAAGAAAAGCATGTACATTGAAGGTAAAAAGCAAACATGCCACAATGCTAAAAGAATATCTTACATTAATAATGATTCATTTGACACAGCAAAGATTACCGAGATCAAAGTTCACATTTGCATTCAATCATGAAATTCTCTTGTTGACTTTGGTCAATACAAATTCTTAATATATACTGTATCGGCGGTGATGGCACCAATGGGCTGCGGTGATTCCCGCAGCCTGGAACAGCTGATCATCGGCATCCCACGAGGCCAATCCAACCGCCAATTAGTTGCTCATGCTAAATCAGACTGTGCTGAAGCTGCCCAAAAAAAAAAAAAAAAAAAAAATTACATTCCCCCCCCCCCACCCCAACCCAACCTCCCTTAAAACCCCCCCCCCCCCCCCCCCCCCCCCCCCCCCCCCCCCCCCCCCCCCCCCCCCCCCCCCCCCCCCCCCCCCCTCCCCCCCCCCCCCCCCTCCCCCCCCCCCCCCCCCTCCCCCCCCCCCCCCCCCCCCCCCCCCCCCCCACCCCCCCCCCCCCCCCCAACCAGGCTGTTTGCTGTTTGCAGCAAAGAGGCAAATTGCTGGTAGGCAGGGGCAGTTTTCCCCCCCTTGTTTTCCTCCTCAAAAGCTAGGTGCGTCTTATAGTCCGGAGTGTCTTATAGTCTGAAAAATACAGTACTTCTTGGTAAGCTAGAAAAAAGTGGGATAGACAGCCTCAAGACCAGATGGATCCGTAACTGGCTGACAAACCATACTCAATGAATAGTCTTTAGTGGGTCTACGTCTACATGGAGGGAAGTAAGCAGTGGGGTACCCCAAGGTTCCATCTTAGGTCCAGCACTCTTCAATATCTTCATAAACGACTTAGATGAGGAAATAGAAGGGGAACTTACCAAATTTACGGCTGATACTAAGCTGGCAGGAATATCCTACACCCTAGTTGATGGGCTCGAGATCCAGGTGGATCTTGACAGACTTGAACACTGGGCCATATCTAACAAAATGAAATTCCATGTAGAGAAAAGTAAAATCCTACACTTAGACAAGAAAAACCAAAAGTACACATATCGACTGGGTGAAACCAAGCTCAATAGCAGTAACTGTGAGAGGGATCTTGGAGTCTTAGTGGACAACCAGATAATTATGAGCCAGCAGTATGCAGCAGCAGCAGCAGCCAAAAAAGCAAATGCAATCCTAAATTGCATTAACAGAGGGATATAATCAAGATCAAGTGAGGTACTAATACCACTCTATAAAGCCTTAATAAGACTACACCTAGAGTACTGCATCCAGTTTTAATCACCACACTATAAAAAAGATGTTGAGGCTCTAGAAGAAGTGAGAGAAGATCAACCAGGATGATTAGGGGGCTGGAGACTAAAACATATGAAGGAAAGTTGCAGGAACTGGGCTTGGCTAGTCTAGTGAAGAGAAGGACCAGGGGAGACATGATAGCGGTCTTCCAATATTTGAGGGGCTGCCACAGGAAGGAAGGGGTCAAGCTATTTTCTAAAGCGCCTGAAGGCCAGACAAGGAATAATGGATGGAAACCAAACAAGGAGAGATTTAACCTGGAAATAAGGAGAAACTTTTGACAGTGAGAACAATCAACCAATGGAACAGCTTGCCCTCGGAAGTTGTGGGAGCATCATCACTTGAGACTTTCAGGAAGAGATTGGACTGCCCTTTGTCAGAAATGGTGTAGGGTCTCCTGCTTGGGCAGGGGGTGGGTTGGACTAGATCGGGGTTGCCAACCTTTTGGACCTCAGGGACCACCAAACTCATAATTTTAAATCCCAGAGACCATTAACTGGTTCTGTGGGTGTGGTCTAATTTGTGGGTGTAGCTTGGTGGTCATATGACTGGCTGGGCATAGCTTGTATGTAAATATTATAAATATTTCTATAAATATTGATTTTTTTTAAAAAAAATAGCAACTTTTTCTCAAAATCAGGCAAAGCAGGCAGGCAGATTGAGTTGCTCACAGATTCACAGATTCATTCAGTGATCTATCTATCTGCCATTGACTACCTGAGTCTGTCACATAAAATTTGCTTGCCATGAGTCTGCACTGAATAATAGAACTTTAAGTCCTAAGGGAGGTTCGGCTGTACTTAAGAGCAGAGCCGAAGATCTAAAGACTAGCTAGAAAGCAAGAAATCCAACTATTTCCTACTTCCTAGCTACTCTAAATTTCCCGGCACAGCAGAACAGCTGAAGGTTGGAAAAAGGAAAAATAGCAATTTAGCAGGCAAGTTTGCTGGGTAAGGAGTGAGTGGGTGGGGACGGTTCGCACGGGCCATGTGGGTGGTGCAGCCTTGTGTTCCTGTGCAGCCTGGATTAATTGCTTGGTGGGGGGGGTGAAATTTCTCTGCGGCCCACCAAAAATTTTTCGGGGCCCACCGGTGGGCTGCAGCCCACCGGTTGGCAACCACTGGACTAGATGACCTACAAGGTCCCTTCCAACTCTGATTATCTGTTATCTTTGGTTTAGTGGCCCTTTCTCACAAACAAAGCTTCGGGCTCACCTCCAGGGACAAGGAGTGTTGTCTTGGGAGATCTGAAAGAAAAGGTTTGGGATGGATCCTCAAGAAGAAAAGCTATCGATGAGCTCAATGGGAGTCAAATAGGACTGGATGGCACTTAAGAAAGTCCGGAATCAATCTTCAAACACATTTGGGTAGAACAAGCATGTTCTTCTGCCATACAGTATGTCACTAGATGGTGCTCTACTTGCACCCAGGAAAGGGTACGGTACAAGGGTGGCAGAGGTATTCCAGGGAAGGAGGAGTGGCTGGGCTGGAACGGGTTAATATGATAATTGTATTCCTCAAGAGTTAGTTTATTGATTCATCCTGGGGCCTCTTCCGGGTCAGCCACAGGAGGTCAAAGGCGTCGGCGGAAGGGACTGGAGACTAAAACATACGAAGAATGATTACAGGAACTGGGCATGGCTAATCTAGTGAAGAGGAGGACCAGGGGAGACATGATAGCAGTCTTCCAATATTTGAGGGGCTGCCACAGAAAGGAAGGGGGTATTTTCCAAAGCACCTGAAGGCCAGAAAAGGAATAATGGATGGAAACTGAACAAGGAGAGATTCAACCTGGAAATAAGGAGAAACTTTCTGACAGTGAGAACAATCAACCAATGGAACAGAAGTTGCCTTCGGAAGTTGTGGGAGCGCCATCACTTGAGACTTTCAAGAAGAGATTGGACTGCCATTTGTCAGAAATGGTGTATGGTCTCCTGCTTGGGCAGGAGATTGGACTAGATCCCGTCCAACTCTGATAATCTGTCTGTCTAATAACAGGGCCCATAACAGAACAAAAGAGTTGAAAGGAACTTTAGAGAACTTCTATCTAGTCCAATCCCTTGCTTGAGTGGGAGGCCCTGAGGAACCTGAGAACTTTGTCACCCAAAAGATACAGGATGGAATTATAAGGTCAGCTCTCCTGGACATAATACTAAGAGAGAAGAAATGAAAGAGCAACAAACATATTCGGGGCCCTTGAGGCTAAAACATACAAAGATGGTTGCAGTACTTGGGTGTGTCTAGTCTACAGGAGAGGAGAAGGAGGAGGGGTGACATGATAGCAGTCTTCCAATATTTGAGGGGCTGCCACAAAGGAGGGCTAAACCTCTTCCCAGAGCATCTGAAGGCAGAACAACAAACAATGGAATTGCAGAAGGAAGAAAAAGAATACTATACGGCCTGGGAAAAATGGTATGTTTGGTTAGATAACAGGAATAAGATAATGCAAAATATAAATGTAAATGATGGTGTGTGTGTGTATGTACACTGCTCAAAAAAATAAAGGGAACACTTAACCAACACAATGTAACTCCAAGTCAATCACACTTCTGTGAAATCAAACTGTCCACTTAGGTAGCAACACTGATTGACAATCAATTTCACATGCTGTTGTGCAAATGGAAAAGACAACAGGTGGAAAGCAGAGGCAGTTAGCAAGACTCCCCAATAAAGGAATGGTTCTGCAGGTGGTGACCACAGACCACTTCTCGGTTCCTATGCTCTCTGGCTGATGGTTTGGTCACTTTTGAATGCTGGCGGTGCTTTCACTCTAGTGGTAGCATGAGACGGAGTCTACAACCCACACGAGTGGCTCAGGTAGTGCAGATCATCCACGATGGCACATCAACGCAAGCTATAGCAAGGTTTGCTGTGTCTGTCAGCGTAGTGTCCAGAGCATGGAGGCGCTACCAGGAGACAGGCCAGTTCCTCAGGAGACGTGGAGGAGGCCGTAGGAGGCCAACAACCCAGCATCAGGACCGCTACCTCCGCCTTTGTGCAAGGAGAGACAGGAGGAGCACTGCCAGAGCCCTGCAAAATGATCTCCAGCGGGCCACAAATGTGCATGTGGCTGCTCAAATGGTCAGAAACAGACTCCATGAGGGTGGTATGAGGGCCCGACATTCACAGGTGGGGGTTGTGCTTACAGCCCAACACCGTGCAAGACATTTGGCATTTGCCAGAGAACACCAAGATTGTCAAATTCGCCACTGGCGCCCTGTGCTCTTCACAGATGAAAGCAGGTTCACACTGAGCACATGTGACACACATGACAGGGTCTGGAGACACCGTGGAGAATGTTCTGCTGCCTGCAACATCCTCCAGCATGACCGGTTTGGCAGTGGGTCAGTAATGGTGTGGGATGGCATTTCTTTAGGGGGCCGCACAGCCCTCCATGTGCTCGCCAGAGGTAGCCTGACTGCCATTAGGTACTGAGATGAGATCCTCAGACCCCTTGAGAACATATGCTGGTGCGGTTGGCCCTGGGTTCCTCCTAATGCATGACAATGCTAGACCTCGTGGCTGGAGTGTGCCAGCAGTTCCTGCAAGACAAAGGCATTGATGCTATGGACTGGCTCACCCGTTCCCTAGACCTGAATCCAATTGAGCACATCTGGGACATCATGTCTCGCTCATTCCACCAATGCCATGTTGCACCACAGACTGTCCAGGAGTTGGGGGATGCTTTAGTCCAGGTGTGGGAGGAGATCCCTCAGGAGACCATCCGCCACATCATCAGGAGCATGCCCAGGCGTTGTAGGGAGGTCATACAGGCACGTGGAGGCCACACACACTACTGAGCCTCATTTTGACTTGTTTTAAGGACATTACATCAAAGTTGGATCAGCCTGTCGTGTTTTTTTCCACTTTAATTTTGAGTGTAACTCCAAATCCAGACCTCCATGGGTTGCTAAATTTGATTTCCATTGATAATTTTTGTGTGATTTTGTTGTCAGCACATTCAACTATGTTATGAACAAAGTATTTAATAAGAATACTTCATTCATTCAGATCTAGGATGTTTTATTTTTGTGTTCCCTTTACTTTTTTGAGCAGTGTATATGTATGTATGCATGCAAATGAAAATGGAAAAGTCGATGGCACAACTTACTGCAAAAATTGTATATATGATTTGTTTTAAATAGTGTAAAAATTTAATAAAAAACTAAAAAAAAATAATGGATGAGAACGAATCAAGGAGAGAAGCAACCTAGAAACAAGCAGAAATATCCTGACTGTGAGAACAAGTAACCAGCTTGCTTGCAGAAGGTGTAGATGCTCCATCACTGGAGGCTTTTAGGAAGAGACTGGGCAGATGTGCCTGAGATGGTATAAGGTCTCCTGCTGGAGCAGGGGGCTGGACTAGATGACCTCAAAGATCCCTTCCAAGCGTTATTCCACATTCTAGTTGCTTCTCTGCTTCCACGCCATGGAGGGAACCAAACAGCCTGAGCTACTCCCGGATTCTCCTCCGACCTGCCCTCAACTCACCTGGGAAAGGCTCGGGAGCCTCTCTGCACGCCACTTTCGTCTCGTGTTGCGGAAGAGGAAGTTCCTTTGTAGGAGAAGTTCCCCTCTCCTTCCATCCCTTCTAGCAATATAGTACTCTATGGTTTTAACTCCTTTAAACTCAACCACAGAGGCCGCGATTGTAGTGTTGGCTTTCCAGTTACAAATGCTGACATCTCGCGATAGGAGGCCGAAAAACAGGCTTGCCCCGTTCCTACCGATGGCATTGACCAGATCTTCTCGCTGATTACATGCTCTCAAGTCACTTTCAGACTCCTAACAGTGTATCTTTGCAGCTGAGCCAAGGGAAATAATGAAATGTGCAAAGGTCTTTGTTGTTCTTCTCTGCACTCTTTCTAGAGTTTGAACACCTTTTTTATACCCTGGTGACCAAAGCTGGATGCAGTATTCAAAGTGTATTCTTACAATACAGTATAATACGGTACTAACACACTTCATGTGATCTTGACACTATCTCTGGTGCTGCAAACTAGGACTGCATTATTTATTTAGGCAATTACAGAACATTGCTATCTCATTTGTGTTTCTAGGTCCCTGTCACAGTTATTGCTCTTCAGCCTGTTATAGAGAGAGCCTCTTCTATAGATGTGCATTTAGCTTTTCTTGCCTAAATGTAAGACCTTATTTTTCCCACCACTTAATTGCATTTTGCTGGAAAGGGCCCAGCGCTCACATGTGTCTCAAGATCTTTCTGGATCTTGGGTTTATCTTCTAAAGTGAAGATAAACCCTCAATTGGGTGTCATTTGCAAATTTGATGAGTTCCCTTTCAATCTCTTCATCTCAGTCATGTATGAACAAACTGGATATTCTAATTTTTTATTATAGTTTTTAATTTTTATTTCTTTTTTTTTTAAATAAAGTTTTTATTTGGGTTTTCACACACACAAAATACAAGGAAAACATCTTTTTTGAAAATAGCATGGTCCCGGTTTAAACTTCTTTATACAGATACAAACTCAATTTCATGCTCATTTTTGTGTTCTATTCCATATCTTACACTATTCTACATTTTCTTTATAGTTTTTCCCCTCTTTTAATTTTCTCAATTTTATTTTGATTATCTCAATTCAAATCATTATATTTATACTTTTGTCTGTTCTTTTCAATTTCATATTATCTTTTCTCATTAAACAAATTTTCTTTATATCTTTTAATTATATCCATTCAATTCTTATTTAAACTTCAATATATACCTTAAGTTTATGACCTTCAATATAATACATAATACATAACTTCCAATTGGCCCTCACTCAGATCCAAACAAGGACAAAGCCATTAAGGAATTGTCCAAAGCTCCTTCATTACATCACCCAGCAAGATTCAACCATGCTTGGGACACAAGACAACCTACAAAGTTACCTCTGCATGGCCCGATGGGAGTCTGACAACCAATCAGGATATATTTCTCGCCACAGGAACAGGAAGCAAGTTCAAAGCCCAAGAGAGGGTATAAATCAACCATGTGCTCATTTTGCCCTGGACCCACAAAACCCCATGTGGTCCTTTCTACCATTAAACCATCTTTCCAAGCAATCTCCATGTTTCCAGTGTCTTTCTTCGCAGTTGGAATTGAATCCAGATGGACATTTCTTCCAACAGGGGAAATCAAGTTATTTTTCGGGTGCAGCTTCATTTTAGAGATAAAAACTCTTAAAACAGGAGAAGGAAGGCAGTGTTGGAAGAAATATCCTTCTGGGCTCAGTTCCAAGTGGGGAAAAAGACACTGGAAGGCTGTTTGGAAAGATGGTTTAATGGTGGACAGGATCACATGGCTTGGAGCTCCAAAGTGAAAAGGATGATCACATGCTTCCAGATGTTGGGTGAAGGAAAAGAGTGGCTGAGATGCTGAGAGTGCCTGGGTTTTATACTCTCTATTGGGATTTGAATTGGAGCTTGTATTCTGATTGGATGTCAGACTCCCATGGGGCCATGCAGGGGCAACTCTGTAGGCTGTCCTGAGTCCCAGGCTTGGTTGAGCCTTGCTGGATGATGATGTAATAAAAGGGCTTTGGGCAATTCCTATTAATAGCTTTACCTGGAGTAGATCTTTGTTATGTAAAATAGACTGGCCTAGGCCAGACTAATGGTCCATTAGCAAAGGTGTGAGGGGCTGAGTTTCTGCCTCTCTTGAGTTTCTACTTTTCTTTTTCGGGGAAATATTCTGCCAAAGCACCTCAAGGCCAGACAAGGAATAATGGATGGAAACTGAACAAGGAGAGATTTAACCTGGAAATAAGGAGAAACTTTCTGACAGTGAGAACAATCAACCAATGGAACAGTTTGCCCTTCAGAAGTTGTGGGAGCTTCATCAACGTCCAGAGTGTGAGAAAAGTTCAGTTACAATTCCAACCTAGTGATATACCAGGGGATTCTCGGGGGACGGGGGGACTATGAGTGTTCAGAGTGTGGAAAAAGTTGAAGTCAGAATTCTGACCTGGTGGTATACCAGTTCAGTGGTCTCCAACCTTTGCATCTTGGTGGCCTGAAGGGGGGGTGGGAGTAGAGGAACCAGGCCATGTGATTGGTGGGCTGGCACATTTAGAGTTTGCGCAGGCATACCTCCCCAGAGAAGTCTCGGGGGTGTAGTTTTGCACTTGTTCAGGCTTCTCCGCACCCAAAGCTTTGGTGAGTGAGCAAAGCTGAGCAGGGCTCGCCTGCCTGATTCAGCTTCTCCTCTCACCGCTGCACTTTTGGAGGCATTGAGAACAGGCAGCTTGGCAGCCTGAATGAAGTTGGGGGGAAGGAATCGGGTCACTCAAGCTCCACTGACACAAGAGAGAAGCTTTTGGGGCGATGTTCAGATGAGTGGAGCTGTGCTTGTACACTGGCCCCCCCTCATGCACGGCTCGGTTTCGAATAGGCCACAGCCCACTTATGGGAGGTCAAGGGAGTGATCAGGAGGAGAATGAAGGCTACTGGGAGGCTCTGTCCAGACCTCCTCCCGGAATGGATTTTTCCAAGGGAATTGGAGAGGCAGAAACCCGTGGAGAGCCCCCAGCAATGCCCCGCCACCTGCTTCAAGTGTGAGAAGGAAGGCCATCAGGCCGCCAAATGCAAATCCAATCGTCCTGCCCAAAGGTGACCCTGGATCCTATCAAGAAGCCCACCAAGCTGCCACCGGGAGCCCACAAAACAGCCCCGGAAGGAGGGGAGATCACCTCCCAAAGATGGCAAGAAGACTCCAACTCGTCCAGGAGAGGGTCCTGGCGAGAGTAACACACTGTCTCTGATGATGACCCTTTGTAATTGGCCCAATCCTTCCGATAATGATAGTCCAATCCACTTCATCGTCCAATCCTCAGGATGAAAAGCCAACTTAGTGCCCCTTCTGGACTCAGGGTGCACCAGATGCTCTAGTCCACCCTGCCCTGGTTGAGAAGCTGGGAGTGAGACTTAGACCAATCACAGTGCCAGTGGCATTTTGCCAGCTGGACAGATCTGTAGCGGCGTGTGTTTACAGTGAAGTTCATCACTGAGCTGACAGAAATACAGATGGAGGCACACACAGAGACTCAGTTTCATTGTGGTGCTGGCTAATGTTTGGTTACCGGGCTAGGTAACATCTTCAGTGGAGTTTAGGGGATCTATTCAATGACTCCTACGGAGTCAGCGGACTTAAGACAGTGATAGCAAACCTTTTTTGTTGTGGTGTGCCGAAAGCGCACGGGTGCCAGCGCCCACAATGGAATGTGCCCTGCCCCCTGCGCATGCATGCCTAACACCCCCGCCCCACCCCCTTACCTGCATTGTGCATGCAAGTACCTCCCAGCTGATTTTCGGCCTATTTGAGGCCATTTTCGCCCTCCCAGAGGCTCGAGGGAAGCCTCGGCGGCCTCAGGAGGATGAAAACAGGCCCATTTTCGCACTTCCGGTATTTGTGCAAGGCCCATTTTTTTGGCCTCCCAAGGCTGCAGAGGCTTCCCTCGGGCCTCCGGGAAGGTGAAAACGACCTCCCCCGAGCTCCAGAGGCCCTCCAGAGGCTGAAAATGGGCACTTCCGGTATTTCCAGAAGGCCAATTTTTTGGCCTCCCAAGGCTGCAGAGGCTTCCCTCAAGCCTCCGCGAGGGCAAAAACTGTCTCAAAGGGCAGAAAATCAGCTGGGACGTACACGCATGCGCAGTGCAGGTAGGTTTGGCTGGGGCTCACGCGCCTGTACAAATGGCTCTGCGTGCCATCACGGGCTTAAGGGTTTTATAGACAAAAATTCAAAAAGAGGGTTCATCTAATTGGTTCAGACCAGGGTGGCTGCCCCAGTCCTATTCGGGGAGGGGGGGGGAAGGATGGGCCCCTTCATCTAAGGGTAGATTATAGAGGGCTAAATGGTATCTGTGTTTACCTGCTACCCCTAACAAAGGGCATGCTAGCACACCTGGCGAAAGGGAAGATTTTTTTTAAATCAAACTTGACTACAAGAAGCATATTATTGAGTCAGAATTAAAGAGAGTGATGACTGAAGACAAGCATTTAATTGCCCTGGATTGTAACAGGCTTCTGACCTCACTTTGCCTATGGTTGTTAAATGAATCACTGTGGACATTAAGTGAGACATTACCTGATTACTAGTGATCTTTTTTCTGACTTCTCCATGAACTTTGCTTGGCTGCTTGGGAAGCATGCGAATGGCTAACACATGATCATGGGACAGTTTGATGATTTAAAATACAATGATTGTTTGCAAAGCTGGGTTTTTTTGTACCATCATAATCTTGAATGGTTACTAAATAAGGCAAATGGTAAGGGAGGACTCACCTCTATTACACCCAGTAAAAAAAACCATGTGCAGTCATTTAGAATAGAATATTTTAGAATAGAATACTTTATTGGCCAAGTGTGATTGGACACGCAAGGAACTTGTCTTGGTGTAAATACTCTCAGTATACCTAAAAGAAAAGATACATTCATCAAGAGTTGAGAATCATCAGGTACAACACTTAATGATAGTCATAGGGTACAATAAGCAATCAAATCATACTAGGAAACAGTCAATATAAATCGTAAGGATACAAGTGACAAAGTTACAGTCATACAGTCACAAGTCGGAGGGCATGGGTGATAAGGAATGATGAGAAGATTAACAGTAATAGTAGTGCAGACTTTGTAATAGTTGAATAGTGTTGAGGGAATTTGCTGGAAGCATCACAGGGAGGGAGTAATTGTTGTACCCAGCTGGTATGTCAAGGTATTGAGATTTAATAGCTGAGCAGCTGTTGTGAAGCTGTTGTAAGGCTGATGCAATGAGGATGAAACAGCATGTTATTGCCGCTTTAACACTGAAGATGGGTCCCACCAGGTTTTACCACTTTAAGAAGCTGTCTATATATATGAGGCCATGAGAGGATGTACCTCTCTCTCTTATGTTCTTTCTCCATTGTGGTTCTCCATGCAGAGTAAAGATGATTGCTTGCTTGCCAGGTATTTGCCTACCACGTATATGTATGTATATAGCTGTCTTGTATATAAACCACTGTTAAAAGACAAAGCCTCTGTGTGTGCTGTATTTTGCTCTTGGGTTATCTCACAGTAGTAGTCATGCTGCAAACACTCTGACATGGTGGATTACCCAGAACGATGTGAAGGATTGTGGTGAGAAAAAAAAAACATTTCTGCTCTGGGAACTCTTCACCTGGAACTGATGGAGGCATTTGGGGTTATGAGCGCACACAAATGGTTGGTGAGCCTGAGCTCTTCCCAAGAAGCTGCCACATGAAGCACAGCCACTTCTTAAAAGCCCCACCACCACTGGACTCTCTTGGAAAATGGATCGACAATAGAGGTTTATAATTTTGGGGAATAAGATTCAATTGTTGTTTCATTGTTCTTAAAACAAAATCTTAAGAAAAAGTTTTATTAGTAAGAATCAAAGATATTTCATTCCGGACAGATCAGAGGCAATGATTATGGTGACTTATTGTAAATAAGAAGCCGTTCTAGATTTTATACAAGTTAAATGCAAAACTAGATTGTTAATGCTTTGCCGTTGGTGTCACCAGCCTCTCCATGTAGTAGGTAGGTGGTCATATTGGTCGTAAATTGAGGTAAAACTTCAAAAAAAAAATGGCCTGCTTCACAAGGGGTGGAAACTAATATTGATCTAATATATTTATAAATACTCAATATACGTAAATATGTTTCTGTCTTCTTGATGCACATTTTTCCTTCTATTTAAATGTTGTCTGTCCAAAATTTCATTTTTTGGAGTTTGTAATTTAAATTATCTGAATAAAATGTTTTTTTTTAAAAGCCTCTTTACAAGAAGCAAGTTCATGAGCTTTTAGTCCAACCCACTACTCAAGGCAGGAGCTTTATACCATCCCACTCAAATGGTTGTCTAGCCTATTCTTGAAAACCTCCAGTGATGGAGCAATCCCTGGAGGCAAGCCATTGCATTGATTCATTGCTCTCACTGACAGACAAGTTCTCTTTACTTTTCAGTTAGACCTCATTTTAACAAGCTTCCACCCAGTCCTGCCGCCTGGTGCCCTACAGCAGGCCCAGATATAACCTGCACAGCCGTCCTACCACTGTAAGAGGCCAGCCCGTGTTGCTTCAGCCTGACCCATGCCATCCCAAGTGGGCAGGCGGGTGCACAGGAAGTGGCGGGCACATGCATGCCTTCCAGAACGGGGTGGGTTGAGACTGTGAGAGTATGCGCCAGTCCAGTCCACCCTGTCATGCCCCCATCGGAGTCTGAATCTGCAGGGGAACATGAACTGGAACAAGAGCTGACTGAGATTGAGAGGCCGGCTACGTTGGCCATGAACAGGTGTCGGCAACTTGCGGCTCCAGAGCTGCATGCGGCTCTTTGGGTCCTCTTGATGTGGCTCCCTGTCCCATCACTGGCTGACCCTGTTCCTCGCCCTCCCCTCCATCACCTGGCCTGAGAAGGTAAAGGCAACGGCAGGTGATGGAGAAGTGGCCGGAGCTGATTCTCCGGCGCCTCACTCTTGCTGGAGTTTTTCTGGCCCTTGTTGGTGCTGGGTGTACCTCAGTCACTTGAGGAGACGCACAACCTGCTCTCTTCCCCGACACTGGCCCAACCCAGCCGTGACTGACGCTGGCCTCGCTAACACGAGGGCTAGTGGGGTGGGAATGGGATCCGGGAGGAGGGGATGTCAGAAAGGGGGACAGGCCGTCATCGCGTGGAACATCAGGCCCACCCAGCCTGAAAGGAGGTGGTAGAGCATGCCCAAGACAAGCAGGCAAAAGAGGGCCACCATGAGCAGGGACAGATCCCCAGTGGCACCATGTCCACCCAGGCCCAGATGGGATAGCGTGCCTTTCCCCATCTCTGCTGGGCCTGGGCAGCCATTGAGCCAATGGGGATCCAGCTTTCTCAGCTCGCAGTGGTCATCTTTTGCTTGCTAGGCCAGGGCATGTTCTACCACCTCTACTTAAGTCTTTCTAGCTGGGCACTTCGCCTCCTTCAGGCTGGGTGAGTCTTGCCAAGTGACAGTGCAGTTGCCACCCAGGAGCTGTCAGGTGTAGAGTGTCAGCCCCTGATCCATCTTGAGATGAGATTCTGGGCTGCCGCTGTGGGGGGGGATGGGCAAGCTGTGGGAACAGGACAGCAGCAAAGGGAGTATAGCCGCAACAACATTCTTTCGCCAGCGATCCAGGAAAAGCTGCTGGCACCTGGAGGGGAGTGACTGGAATTTGGCGGTAGTTGAGACAGGAGGTTGATTGGCCCATGTGATCTGAGAATCACTAAATGGGGCACGGTATGAGTTTTAGTGTGGCGGGGGGAAACCACGGGAATTCAGATTCAGGTTTTCCCCAGATGTGCCAACATGAGTACTCTTAATCAGTGGCCCCCAACCTTTTTTGTGCCGCGGCCCGGTACCGGCATCACAAAATCATCCGCGGCCCGGTACCGGCATCAGCACGCATGGCAAGGCGAGCCGAGCGACCGGCCAGCCAGCCGTCCCCCGCTTCTCCCCACCACCTTCAACTCCTCCTTTGTACCTGTGTCAATGGGCTTCGCGACGGCCGCTCGGCTTGCCTTGCCATGTGTGCTGAAAGAATCCTCGCGCCTTAGTTTTGTTCGAAGCCGCCCCCCCCTTCGATGAAACTAAGGCGCGAGGATTCTTTCAGCACCCAAATGCCGCTTTCTACCCGGAAAAGCTCACCGGAAGCACTTTTTCATCAAAACAAGATGGTGGCGCCCAGCAAACTGGCGGCCCGGTAGAAATTGTTCCACGGCCCGGTACCGGTGGTTGGGGACCCCTGCTCTTAATAAATTCTTACTTTGATGGTCTTTGTCTCAGAGTTCTAGATTGCTTGGGGAGTTTACTTGGAACCCTGTCATAGAGACCCCAATGACATGACCCCTTCACCAGGGCTGCTTGGTGGAAAAATCAGCAGTTCCAGAGCGCTGTTGGGGTGCTGCCTGGCTGATGCAGCTCCTTCAGACGGAGCCCCTGAAGTTGTGGCCCCTTACCTGGATGGAAGCAGCTCTGCGGAAAGCATCCTTCTGTCTTGCAGCCCCCTGCTGCATCTCCGTTCTGAGTTGAGGATTGCAGGCAAATTTCCTGCTTGGCCGGTGTTTGCAGAAGGTGTGGCTCGACCGTTTCAAGTGCCATTGCAGGGGGCCTGGGAGGCCATGGCCAAGGTGAGAGGAGCCACTGATGGGAGCTCCCATCCCCGCATCCCTTACCCTCTGGAGTTGCATAGATCCCACCCTCAGGCACTCCCAGCAACCCGATGAGGCAGGCCAACCCCTGGCAATAGCTCCCGCACACTGCATATCTTCTGCGGAGACCTTCCCTGACAACCCCGGAGGAGCATGCAGGGGACAGCAGTGAGACTTCACCCAGCGAACCTTCACCATTCTATAAAGAGGTGCCCCTGTGTGGATGGGGACACTTTGGCCACATGGAGGTGCCTGGTAAGCAGCGGGGCAGCTCAGGGCTAGCAGGATGAATCAGCAGGGCACTGCCCAAACTGGTGCCTGGGGCTCAAAGGCCCACTTCCCATGGAAAGGCCCTGTTCCTCCAGCCTTGGAATGGGTGCCGCTTCCTATCCTGTCACCTGCTGCGCTTCTGGGAAGCCCGGATGGGCACGCATTGGGATCTGGTAGCGGGAGGGGAAGCACTGCACCCACCCATTTCCTGACGGGCCTGTTGGCGTAGCACAGCTGCCATGTTTCCAATGCATCTCACCGCTCTATGGGCCGCTGCAGTTAGGTACGCAAGAACACACTCCACATGCAGGCCAAGGGCAAGACCTGTGAGGGGGCCAAGAGGATGACCAGAGGTGACCTGTGCTCAAACCTCAAGCCAAAACAGATAGTGGGACGGAGTAAGAACGTCCAGTAGTCCGCATCATGTTCCTCTCTCCAACCTCCACTTGCTGCTTGGAAGGCCAGCCTGGTGGTGGCAGTGGGCTCTGGAGCTGCAGTGCACACAAGTTGAGGGGCCAGCAGGCTGTGGCTACAGCCACAAACCATCCCCTCCCACATACAAAGGGTGGCAACCGTGTGGTGGTGGATGGTTTCTGACTTTAGCTGCCTTCCTCTTGCCTTGCCTCATCTTATCCTGCGGGACGAGCCTCCCGTCCACTGCCCTACCCACCCGAGACCCCTGGATTCCCTCCCAAACCCGGCCCGGCCCCCACAGTTACCACCCACATGAGCAACATCAAGCTGGCCACCACCTAGGCCTTGCCCAGTCTCTGCGACTAGGCCAGCCATGTCCCTCCACACCCCCAGCTCCCAAAGGACAACTGCATTGCTGGTTCGGCCCTATATGAAATAGAGTTTGACACCCTTGCCCTAGAGAATAAGTCAATCCGCTCTTCTTTGTGACAGATGCTCATGTAGTGGAAGATCGCTATCATGTCCCAATTGAGCCTTCATCATCTTTGTTGCTCTTCTCGGCACACTTTCTAGGGTCTCAACAACTTTTTTGTATCATGGTGACCAGAACTGGACACAGTATTCTATCTGTGGTATCACCAGGACTGTGTATAGCATTTCTATCTCTTCTTGTTGTCTTGACATTATTCCTCTGTTGATGCAGCCTACAACTGCATTGGTTGTTTTTGGAAGCACAATAATGGCACAAGGGATACTTGGCCACTTATCATATGCCCCAAGGATACATGCCCTACCATTTTGGAGATTTCCCAGAGACGGCCACCATTTTCAGTGCAGCCACAACTCCTTAACACAGTGTTAAGGTAGCAAAACAGAACAGTTTCTCCCACATCCAGTGACCCAGAAGCAACCACCAAATTGGCATAGAGCAAAATGGCAGCTGCTTCCACAAGTCCACTGCATGGCCCAGGGATGAATCTTGGGCACAGTCAAAGTTACAGCTGCTTCCACGATGCAGTCACGCAGGCAAGAGATGCACGTGCTGCACTCTTTCCCCATGAGGTTCAGAGATCTTCAAAAGTTATGGAGGAGGAGTAGAGTGAAAGGTCAATGGGGACCTCTGAGGAAGGGAAAGGTCCGGGAGGATCCAAAGGTTGTGATAGGGAAGGCCTTTGGAAGGCAAGCCTGGGCCTGTCCTAGGCCTCCAATTTTCCCCAAACTCTGAGGTAGCCATTGTTGTGCTTAACTACTTGCACATTCATTTGACATCTTCATCGTGCGGAGAAGGGGGTTGGGGTAGATCAACAAGATAATCTCACTTAACCACCATTACAATATGCAAACAAAATTGGCAGGGCCCATTACAGGTGTATCTCAAGGACTACTTGTATGGTGGCTGGGGAATTATGGCACTCATAATCTGGAGGACAAGATAGACAATAGGAACTATCCAGATATTCAGAATCTATTTCTCACCTACACTCTCAATGGGAGTTCAGAAATGAAATTCAAACCCTCTCCAAACTCATCAACTTTTGCCTCATGCGAATTTTCTTGTATGCAATAAGGAGTTATTTAGGCCTAAAGTACTGTCCACAGACTGGACATTTGAAAGGTCCTTCCCGTGTGAGTCCTTCGGTGTTTTACCAGGTTTGAATTAAAATAGAAATGTTTCCCACAAATCAGGGCATTCAAAGGTTTTCTCTCCTGTGTGTATCCTCTGGTATCTCATGAGATGGATATTTCTAATGAAACTTTTCCACAAACAGGACACTAATACGGTCTCTCTCCTGTGTGAGTCCTCTGGTGTGTCACCATGTTGGACTTCTCACTGAAACTTTTGCCACAAACAGGACACTCATATGGTTTCTCTCCTGTGTGAGTCCTCTGGTGTGTCACCAGGTGACATTTCTTACTGAAACATTTCCCACAGATAGCACATCCAAAGGGTTTCTCACCTGTGTGTGTCCTCTGGTGCCTTGTGAGCTGGTATTTTTTAATGAAAATTTTCCCACAATCAGGACAATCAAAGTGTTTACCTCCTGTGTGAGTCCTCTGGTGTATCACCAGGATGGAACTTTGACTGAAACGTTTTTCACAATCAGGACATTCAAAGTGTTTCTCTGCTGCGTGTGTCCTCTGGTGTGTTACCAGGCTGGATTTGTAATTGAAACGTTTTTTACAATCAGGACATTCAAAGGGTTTCTCTTCTGAATGAGTCCTCTGGTGTGTCACAAGGGAGTAATTTTTTATGAAACATTTTCCACAAAGAGGACATTCAAATGGTTTCTCTCCTGTGTGAGTCCTCTGGTGTATCACCAGGTCGCAATTGTAAGTGAAACTTTTCTCACAGAAAGCACATTGAAAGGGTTTGTCCCCAGTGTGTGTCCTCTGGTGATTCATGAGCTGAAATTTTCTAATGAAACTTTCTGCACAATATGGACACTGATATGATTTCCCTCCTGTATGAGTCCTCTGGTGCTTCGCCAAGTTCGAATTCTGACTGAAACATTTCCCACAAAGAGCACATTCAAAGGGTTTCTCTCCCGTGTGAGCTCTCTGGTGTTTCACCAGGTTGGAACTCTGACTGAAACTTTTCCCACAAAGAGCACATTCAAAAGGTTTCTCACCTGTGTGAGTCCTCTGGTGATTGTTAAGCTGGGATTTTTTAATGAAATATTTCCCGCAATCAGAACATTCAAAGCGTTTCTCTCTTGTGTGAGTCCTCTGATGCAACACCATGTTGGAATTCCGTGTGAAACCTTTACCACAAACAGGACACTCATAGGGTTTTTCTCCTGTGTGGGTCCTCTGGTGCATTACCAAATGGGAATTCTGACTGAAACTTTTCCCACAATCAGGACATTCGAAAGGTTTCTCTCCTGTGTGAATCCTCTGATGGTTCACCAGGTTGGAATTCTTACTGAAACATTTCCCACAATCAGGACACTCATATGATTTCTTTTCTCTGTGCATCTTCTAGCATATCACCAGGCCGGAGATCAGACCAAAACTTTCCCCACAGTCAAGAGAATCCAAAAGGTTTCTCCCTGGTATGAGTTCTCTAATGTATCACCTAGTTGCCATGCTCACTACATTGGGAGCACTTGTAGGGCTCCTCTCCTATGTGGGTCCACCCATGAACCACAAGGGAGCTGTTCTAACCAAAACTTTGGCCACATTAGTATTACTTTTCTCCAATGTGGATCATTTCATGCATACTCCGTTGTGATTTTTCCCACAATAGACACCTCTGTGCAGCTGCAAAAAGGGGATCACAGGACCCCAGAACACAATTTCTGGATTGATTTGCTTTCCTTTTTAACGTTGCTTGTTATTCTCAGTTGTCCGGAGTGGTCTTATTGGCACCTTCTTTCTCTATAAGATTCAAAGAAAAAAGTATTTTTTATTGTTTATAAAATGGTTGCAGAAGATGTGAAAAAAGAAAAGCATGTACATTAAAGCTAAAAAGCGAACATGCCACAATGCTAAAAGAACATCTTACATTAATTATCATTTAACACAGCAAAGATCACTGAAATCCAAGTTCACATTTGAAAGACTGCTATCATATCACCCCTAGACTTTCTCTGTGTTATCCAATTCCTGTGTTATCCAGTTCATTATAGGTTTTACCCTCCAGTCCCCTAAATGTCTGTTGTTGTTCTCTGTACTCTTCCTAGCATTTGAACACCTTTTTTGTATCCTGGGGACCAAAACTTGATGCAGTATTCAAAGTGTAGTCTTACCAATGGAGGATAACACAGTAGTAATACTTCATGTGATTGTGATACTATTCCTCTGGTGCTGCACACTAGGACTGCATTAACTTTCAATTACAGCACATTGCTAGCACATGTGCATTTCTAGGTGCCTGTCACAGAGTTATTGCTGTTGAGAAAGGTACAATGTCTTCCATTGATGTGCATTTAGCTTTTCTTGCCTAGTTGTATGACCTTACTTTTCTTACCACTGAATTGCATTTTGCTGCAAAGGGCCCAGTGCTCACATGTGTCAAGATCCTTCTGGATCTTGGGTTTATCTTCTAAAGTGTTGGCTATTCCCCCCAACTGGGTGTCATCTGCAAATGTGATAAGTTTCCTTTCAATCTCTTCATCTAAGTCATGTATGAACAAATTATATATACTAGATGTAGTATTCAAGCTGCGGTCCTAAAACTATTTTCAAAATGCAACTGATGAGGTGCCAGCGGCCTTTTGTTAGACAGATCTGTAGCAAGGGGGACTCCAGTGACGTTCGTCACCAAGCTGGTAGAAATACAGATGGGGGCACACATAGAGACTCAGTTTCATCGTAGTGCTGGGTATGGAAAGACCCCTCGTACTAGGAGTACAAATGGCTACAGAAATGGAACCCGTGTGAACTGGAGGAGGTGGCTTCTTAAAATCCAGAGGACTAACATATATATATATATATATATATATATATATATATATGAAACATCCATGTGTTTTCAGCCTGACAAAAATCTCCCAAAATGGTTACAGTCAAACCTTTTGAGCTACTTTTAGAGATGTGGGGGCTTTAACTGATGAAATGATGATTAAAGCCTCTGCAAGATTTGAAGCACCCATTTTGCCCATGGAAGTCCTGAAATCCAAATAAGGGCAGAAAATACTTTCCGCAAACATCTTGGTGACATTCCTATTTTAGTAGTCCTCACTTACTGACTGCATTTGGGACTGGCATCTGCATCACTAAGCAGCCCAGTCATGAAGCATGATATCACGTGATAGTGCCAACTTACATCTGTTCCTCTGCAGTTTTTAAGCAAATCCCTGTGGGTTGTTAAAGGCAATTTCACATAGCTGTGACTTGCAACTTCCTGCTGGCATCCCCACTGATTTTACTTCTTAGAAGCTAGTTGGGAAGATCACAAATGAGGATCATAAGTGTGGGATGCTGCAACCATCAGAAATGTGCACCGGTGGGCAGAACCCAAATTGGTGCAACTCCAAATTGAAGTCAGAACAAGAAACAGTGGATGGAAACGAATCAAGGAGAAGCAACCTAGAAACAAGGAGACATTTCCTGACTGTGAGAACAATTAACCAACTTGCCTGCAGAAGCTGCGGGTGCTCCATCACTGGAGGCTTTCGGGAAGAGCCTGGACAGCCATGTGCCTGAGATGGTATAAGGTCTCCTGCTGGAGCAGGGGGCTGGACTAGATGACCTCAAAGATCCCTTCCAAGTGTTATTCCACATTCTAGCTGCTTCTCTGCTTCCACGCCGTGGAGGAAACCAAACAGCCTGAGTTGCTCCCAAATTCTCCTCCGACCTGCCCTCAACTCACCTTCCAGCTGAGGCTTTGATCCTTGGAAGAGGCACCAGAGCCTCTCTGCACCACACTCCAGTGAGTGTTCCAGAAGAGGAAGTTCCTTTGTGCTTCTTCTCTCCTCCCATCCTTTCTAGTAATACAGTACTCGATGGTTTTAACTCCTTTAAGCTCATCCAGAGAGGCCGCTATTGTGTTGTTGGCTCTCCAGTCACAGATGCTGCCTATCTGACTGCCAGCTCACAATAAGAGGCTCCAAAACAGGCTTGTGCGCTTGTCCCATCTCAAACTATGGCATTGGCCAGATGTTTTCACTGATTACATGCTATCAAGTCATTTTCAGACTCCTAGCAACCTATCTTTGCAGCTGAGCCAAGTGAAATAATGAATTGTGTACTTAATTTGTGAAGATTTAGCTGCATGCTGAGCAAGTGCATGGAGTTCTCACAGAATTACAGAGTATGATCTGGAAGGGACCAAGTCTCAAAGCAGACAACTCTATTTGATTCTGGACAGTTGGCTATCGAATCTCCTCTTACAAACTTCCACTGATGGAGAACCCATCTAGAATCAAGCCATTCCACTTGTTCTTACCGACAGGAGCTTTCTGCTTGATTCTACATTTGGATCTATTTTTGATCAGTTTCCCTCTGTTACTTCTTGCTTCTCTTAGGCGCTTTGGAGAATAAACCAACTCTCTCTTTTTTCTAAATGTCTTATTGATTACATCATTAAAATATTGGACATGGTTGGGATGGGCTGTCTGCTAAAATAAATCAAGGTCATACACACATTTGAAAGTAAATCAGGAAGCCTGTGACTGTGGAGTCTGTCTGGCAAGAACAAAGAATTTTTATCCACAGGAAATATGCATGTGTTAAATCTTGTAACAACTCTGGCTAATTAGAAAGCTGATAATAGTAACAGGAGTTAGACAACTTGCAGACTTCAGCTAAAAGTTAGGAATAGAGATGGCCTGCAGCAAATCAAATGTGTATTAGATAACTCCTAGGGCATTCATTAGCCAAGACTTGAGAATAGGGACAGCTAGAGACCAATAGACCAAACTGTAGAATTATTACTAAAATGTTTATTAGATGATATTTCTTATTATCTCGCTTTGTCCCACCTTTTCCTTTAGTGAAAATGTATAAAAACTTACTCAATCCTTTGTTCTTGGCTCTTGGCATTTTGACCAGGAGCCCTTTTCCCCTGGAGTACTCCAATAAAAAGCAATCAGAAAACCTGCACCTCGTGTCTGGTGTCTATCATTGGCTTCTTCGGCACCAGGCTCACACCAGAATTGGGGACAACAATCAGTCGTCCTGGCATCATTTTTGCCATACATACAGTTACATATCTTGTATACATTTATACAGTTAACTTATATCTGTTATATTATCCATCGTGTTTCCATTAACTGTCTCCTCTTTTCTCCTCCAGCCCCTCTTTTCTGTGTCAGGCCAAGATCCAACTTCACATTTGAAAGACTGCTATCATATCACTCCTAGTCCTTCTCTGTGGTATCCAATTCCTACAATTGTTCATCATAGGTTTTATCCTCCAGTCCCCTAAATGTCTTTGTTCTTCTCTGCACTCTTTCTAGAGTTTGTACACCGTTTTTGTATCCTGGGGACCAAAACTGGATGAAGTATTCAAAGTGTAGTCTTACCAATACAGTATAATACAGTACTAACACACTTCATGAGATCTTGACACACTCTCTCTGGTGCTGCACACTAGGACTGCATTAACTTTCAATTACAGCACATTGCTAGCACCTATGCATTTCTAGGTGCCTGTCAGAGTTATTGCTGTTGAGCAAGGTACAATCTTTTCCATTGATGTGCATTTACCTTTTCTTGTCTTAAATGTAAGACCTTATTTTTCTCACCACTGAATTGCATTTTGCTGGAAAGGGCCCAGTGCTCACATGTGTCAAGATCCTTCTGGATCTTGGGCATATCTTCTAAAGCAGGGGTCCCCAACCACCGGGCCCCGGACCGGTCCGTGGACCATTTTGTACCAGGCCGCCTACTTTGCTTGGGCGCCGCCATCTTGTTTCGATGGCGCTTGAGAAAGTGCTTCCGGGTGAGCTTGTCGGTCGTCAGTTGGATAGAAAGCAGCGTTTGGGTGCTGAAGGAATCCTCGCGCCTTAGTTTTGTCGAAGGAGGGGGCGGCTTTGAACGAAGAGCCGTCCTGATGGCAGTGGAGTCTTGTGTTACTCAGGAGGAGATTAAGAAAGAACCCCGAAAAGACCGCGAGAAGGTACAAAGGAGGAGTTGAAGGTGGCGGGGAGAAGCGGGGGACGGCTGGCTGGCCGGTCACTCGGCTCGCCTTGCTTTGGTCGTGCGTGCTGATGCCGGTACCGGTCCGTGGATCATTTTGTGATGCCGGTACCGGTCCGTGGTACAAAAAAGGTTGGGGGCCACTGTTCTAAAGTGTTGGCTTCCCCCACCATCACCACTGGGTGTCACTGTCCCAAAATTATTTTCAAAATGCAACTGATGAGGTGCCGGTGGCCTTTTGCCAGCTGGACAGATCTATAGCAAGGGGGATTCCAGTGGCATTCATCACCGAGCTGGTAGAAATACAGATGGGGGGAAAAACAGAGACTCAGTTTCATTGTAGCGCTGGGTATGGAAAGACCCCTGGTGCCAGGATTAGGAAAAGGAACCCCTGTGTGAACTGGAGGAGGCAGCTTCTTAAAATCCAGACAACTAAAGCAAAAGGAGAGCTAGGAAGGGACCTAGGGACCCCAAAGCTGAGGCAGGAGGTGGCGGCTGTAATGCAAGAGGCAAAAGACAGCTGACCCTCGAATTCCATAGCAGTACTGGGACTTGCAGGACGTATTTAGTGAGAATGGTTGAGACGAGCTCCCAGCCCACTGGCCAACTGACTGCTCCATAGTACTCCTGCTAGATGCTAAACTGCCTAAACCCAAAATTTATTCAATAACTGAGGGTGGAGGTTTGTTCTCCAAGTTTGTTGGTTTGTTTCTGAACATTTTGTTACCAGGCTAGTTTAGGGGAACCTCTTCAATAACACCTAGGGAATTCTAGGACTTAGTCATTTGAAGTGGATGCCATTTCCTGGAAGCATCACTGGGGGTTGGGGGGATAATTGTCTTCCTATCCAGCTGGTGGATTACCCAGAAGGATGTGAAAGATCCTGGTGAGAAAAAAAAACATTTCTGCTCTGAGTGGTCCCCTTTCTCTTGGTCAATTCGTTCCGTTTCCAACCTCCCCCTCAGGGTCGTTCAAACAGTTTTCATCTGGGTGAAAACTGGAAACGCCTGGGGTGTATAGTCTCGCGTGAGTTCAGGCACACATCTACTTAGAGAATGGGTGTCTGACATCCTGCGGGATCAGGGCACCTAGAAGGTTCCGGGCCTCTGCCGGAAAAGTAGTTGCATGCTAATGAGGGGCTTGGAGGAATGTGAGTTCCCTGTCCCAAAACCTCACTTTGTGCAAACGCTTTTCCACGTGGAGCCTGGAAGCCTTTGGAGGAGACTTTCTGAAGCTGCCTGCCATTCCAGAAGTGGCTGGCAGGCTCGGTAAGCAGAGAAACTGAGCAGGGGTTCTCATCCTGCTCCTCCTCTGCTCACACCCCTCACTGGGAGCAGGCGAAGAAACAGAGGCCCTGGAGAGGAGACAGATCTTCACAAGGTAAGTGACCCAGCGCAAGAAGGTTGGTGGGGAGCAGAGAAGCCATTGTGGGGAGCATGAGGTATTTCAGTGGGTCAGGGGAGGCCTTGGGTGGTCTGTTCCATCACTAGGCCTGTTCCATCACTAGGCCTGTTCCATCACTAGGCCTGTTCCATCACTAGGGCCCTCCCTTGGCCTTCCCCATCCCGTGATACCTCATGTGCACTTAACAAGTGGGCGAAAGGAGGGAGTGATTCCATTCAAGGTATAAGATTCACCCCCAGAAATCCTCAGGTTACAAGTGGAATGGGCAGGCTCCATTACGGTTGTAACCAGAGGATTACCTGTACCATCCCACTCAAATGGTTCTCCAGCCTATTCTTGAAAACCTCCAGCGATGGAGCACATGCACAAACCCTGGAGGCAAGCTATTGCATTGATTAATTGCTCTAACTGACAGACAATTTCTCTTTACTTCTGAGTTGGACGTCATTTTAACAAGCTTCCACCATTACTTTTTGTCCTGCCGTCTGGCATCCTAGAGAATAAGTCAATCCATTCTTCTTTGCTTCACTGCACACTTTCCAGGGTCTCAACAACTTTTTTGTGTCATGGTGACCAGAACTGGACACAGTATTCTAAGTGTGGTGTCACCAGCAAAGAAATTCTATCTCTTCTTGTTGTCTTGACATTATTCCTGTTGATGCAGCCTACAACTGCATTGGTTGTTTTGGGGAGCTGCAGCACAACACTAGCACAAGGGGTATTTGTTCACTTATCATATGTCCCAGGGATACATGGCCTCAGAAAGCCACTGTTCCACTTAATAACTTGCACATTCATTTGACAGCTTCATTAGGGAGAGAAGAGGACGGAGGTAGTTCAGCAAGGTAATGTCACTTAACCCAGTGATCCCCAACCTTTTTGACGCCACGGCCCGGTACCGGCATCAGCTGGGCGCCGCCATCTTTTTTTGATGAAAAAGTGCTTCCGGTGAGCTTTCTACCCGGAAAAGCTCACCGGAAGCACTTTTTTACCAAAAAAAGATGGCGGTGCCCAGCAACCAGCAGCCCGGTAAGACTTATTCCGCGGACCGGTACCGGTCCGCGGACCGGCGGTTGGGGACCCCTGACTTAACCATTATTATAAGATGAAACCAAAATTGGCAAGCTCCATTATAGTTGTATCTTGAGGACTACTTGTATGGGGCTGGGGAATTATGGCACACATAATCCGGAGGACATCAAGGTAGAAGACGGAAACTCCACATGGTGGAATTCCACAATCAATATACAAAAACTACCACCCAAAAACCTTTTTGAGAAATTTCACAATTTCTGAACAGCCTTTATGAAACAGTTTCCACCTTTTTCTCTCCACCTACTGGTCTAAATCTGAGATGTGTTGCATAAAAAGAATCAGGCCAGGATTTAAAGAGTCATTCTCTCACCTACACTCTCAATGGGAGATCAGGAATGAAATTCAAGCCTTCTCTAAACACATCAAATTTTGCCTCATGTGGATTTCCTTGTATACAATAAGAAGTAATTTACACCTGAAGCCCCGTCCACAGACTGCACGTTTGAAAGGTATCTCCCATGTGAGTCCTCTGCTGTTTCACCATGTTGGAATTCTGACTGAAACATTTGTCACATACAGGAGACTAATACAGTTTCTCTCTTGTGTGAGTCTTCTGGTGTGTCACCAGGCTGGAATTCTGATTGAAAGTTTTCTCACAATCAGGACATTCAAAGAGTTTTTCTCCTGTGTGAGTCCTCTGGTGTATCACCATGTTGGAATTCTGACTGAAACATTTGCTACAAACAGGACACTCATACGGTTTCTCTCCTGTGTGAGTCCTCTGGTGAGTCACCAGGCTGGAAGTCTGACTGAAACCTTTCCCACAGACAGGACATTCAAAAAGTTTATATCCTGTGTGTATCCTCTGGTGCCTAATAAGCTGGTATTTTCTTATGAAACTTTTCCCACAATCAGGGCATTCAAAGTGTTTTCCTCCTGTGTGAGTCCTCTGGTGTATCTCCAGGTTGGAACTTTGACTGAAACGTTTTTCACAATAAGGACATTCAAAGTGCTTCTCTGCTGTGTGAGTTCTTTTGTGTGTTACCAGGCTGGAATTGTGACTGAAACGTTTTTCACAATCTGGACATTCAAAAGGTTTCTCTCCTGTGTGTGTCCTCTGATGTATCATGAGGTAGTAATTTTTAATGAAACGTTTTCCACAAACAGGACATTCAAAGGGTTTCTCTCCTGTGTGAATCCTCTGGTGTATCATCAGGCGGAAATTGTGACTAAAACTTTTCCCACAGTAAGGGCATTCAAAGGGTTTGTCTCCTGTGTGTGTCCTCTGGTGACTTGTGAGCTGGAATTTTTTAATGAAACTTTCCTCACAATATTGGCACTGATATGATTTCTCTCCTGTATGAATCCTCTTGTGTTTCACCAGGTTGGAATTGTCACTGAAACTTTTCCCACAAACTGGACAATCATATGGTTTCTCTCCTATGTGAGTCCTCTGGTGTACCACCAGCTGGGAATTCTGTCTGAAACTTTTCCCACAAAGAGCACATTCAAAAGGTTTCTCTCCTGTGTGAGCTCTCTGGTGTATCACCAGCTGATAATTCTGACTGAAACTTTTCCTACAAAGAGCACATTCAAATGGTTTCTCTCCTGTGTGACTCCTCTGGTGACTCATGAGCTGGTATTTTATAGTGAAACACTTCCCACAATCAGAACATTGAAAGGGCTTGAATCCTGTGTGAGTCCTCTGGTGTTTCACCAGGTTGGAATTCTGACAGAAAGTTTTCCCACAATCAGTACATTCAAAAGGCTTGTATCCTATGTGAATCCTCTGGTGTTTCACCAGGTTGGAATTCAAACTGAAACATTTCCCACAATCAGGACATTCAAAGGGTTTCTCGCCTGTGTGAGTCCTCTGGTGTACCATGAGGTGGGAATTCTGGCTGAAACTATTCCCACAATCGGGACATTCAAAGGGTTTCTCTCCAGTGTGAGTCCTTTGGTGAATCACCAACTTGGAATTCCCACTGAAACATTTCCCACAATCAGGACACTCATATGATTTCTTTTCTGTGTGCATCTTCTAGAGTATCACCAGGCCGGAGTTCTGACCAAAACTTTTCCCACAATCAGAGCATTCAAAGGGTTCCTACCTGGTATGAGTTCTCTAATGTATCACCTAGTTGCCATGCTCACTGCATTGGGAACATTTGTAGGGCTTCTCTCCTATGTCATAACCGTTAAAACTGTGAGTTAGTTGCCAAGGAATCGAAATATAAATCACATGACCATGGGGACATGCTGCAATAGTCATGTGTGAAAAATGGTCATAAGTCACTTTTTTCAGTGGCACTGTAACTTTGAACAGTCATTCAATGAACGGTTGTAAGTTGAGGACTACCTGTAATGTATCCTTGTGTTCTGCATACTCTACTTTTTCCAGTTTGAAATCTTGCCTTGATCATCTGCTGGAGAAGGAGAAGAATTTTGGGGTTTTCTGAAGGAAATGGAAAATATTTTGATTTATGGCTTTATTTGATTTCCTTTTTAACCTTGCTTGTTATTCTCAGTTGACAGGAGTGCTTTTATTCGCATCTGTTTTGCCTGTAAGATTCAAAGAAAAAAATGTAACTTTTATTGTTTATAAAATGGTTGCAGATGATGTGAAAAAAGAAAAATATATACATTACAGGTAAAATGCAAACATGTCCCAATGTTAAATAACCTCTTACATTAATTATGATTTATTTGACACATTCAAGATTGTAATACTCTTGTTGACTTGGGTCAATCACAAATTCTTTGTACGGCAATTATAATCTCTGTAATTAAGATCAATACAACATGCAATAATAGATTTGGAAGGGACTTTGAAGGTCTTCTATTCCAACCCTCTGCTCAAGCGACAGATCTTATACCATTTCAGACAAGTGGCCACCAAATCTCTTTTTGAAAGCCTCCAATGATGGAGCATTCAAAACTTCTGAAGGAAAGCTATTCCATTGATTGTTTGCTGTAATTGCTAGGAATTTTCTTTTTAGTTTTAGGTTGCTTCTCTCCTTGCTAAGTTTCCATCCATTGTTTCTTTGGGTACTTTGGAAAATAGTTTGACTTGTCTTTCTCTTGGTAGAAGCCCTTCAAATATTGGAACACAGCTATCATGTCTCTGCTAATCCTTCTCATTAGACTAGACATACCCAATTCCTGTAACCATTCTTTGTATATGTTTTAACCTCCAGATCCCTAATTACTAAACATACATTTTCTGTTTCAAACTTTACCAATACTTGTGATACTCCATTTAAACAATGGCAGATGGAAATCTCTTAAGTTTATATTGCAAAGGGGGAAAAAACCAAGAATTAAATATAAATTATTGCAAGATGCTAAAGAAAGAGGAGGCTTGAGTTTACCAGATTTGAAATTGTACTTTGGTGCTTATTGTTTTGTCTGGCAAAGAGTGAGTGACTCTCCAAATAAAGGGGTTACTTGAGCTAGAGAGACATGAATTAAGATTTTGATGGCATGATTATTTATGGTATGATATGGTTAGGGTATGATACAAAGGCAATGAATTTTGGAAATATAAGGAAGAACTTTTTATTATTTATAGCAATATTATTTAGACTTATATACTGCTTTTATAATGCCATAGTAACACTGAAGGCTCATGAAACAAATGCAGAGGTAGTATTCAGCAGGTTCTGACCAGTTCTGGAGAACTGGTAGCGGAAATTTTGAGTAGTTTGGAATACCACTTCTGACTGACCCCGCCCCCATCTATTCTCTGCCTCCCAAGTCCCAGCTGATTGGCTGGGTCTCCTTTTGTTGCCCTGCACAGGAGAATGGAGCTGGAAAGCAGGTTAGTGAGGTTATTGGGGAGGGAATGGGGATTTTGCAGTATCACGCCCACTGTCACGCCCACCAAGCAGAACTGGTAGCTAAATTTTTTAAATCCCATCACTGATCAAATGGGAAGCGAGGACTACCTATTTAAATTGAACATCCCAAAAAGATCCTCAATAGCAGTGGCCCCCAACCTTTTTTGTGCCACAGCCCGGTACTGGCATCACAAAATGATCTGCGGCCCGGTACCGGCATCAGCACGCATGACAAGGCAAGGCGAGCTGAGCGACCGGCCAGCCAGCCGCCCCGCTTCTCCCCGCCACCTTCAACTCCTCCTTTGTACCTTTGTCGATGGGCTTCGGGACGGTCACTCGGCTCGCCTTGCCTTGGGTGCTGAAAGAATCCTCACGCCTTAGTTTTGTTCGAAGCCGCCCCCCTCCTTCGATGAAACTAAGGCGCGAGGATTCCTTCAGGACCCAAACGCCGCTTTCCAACCGGAAAAGCTCACCCGGAAGCACTTTTCATCGAAACAAGATGGCGGCGCTCAGCAAACCGGCGGCCCGGTAGAAAATGTTCCACGGACCGGTACCGGTCCAGGGCCCGGTGGTTGGGGACCCCTGCTCAATAGGACCTTTTTAGTTGAACCTAGTTGATGGCAGATGAGATTCTGCCGAAACGTTGCTACAACTTTAAAAGCACAACTATAATGATGTGGGAAAATACCTGAACAAAGCTGAATACCATACATACATACATACATACATACATACATACATACATACATACATGTGTGTGTGTGTATGTGTGTGTGTGTGTGTATATATATATATATATACACACATATATATTAATAGAAGAAAATAATCAAATAATCAAATAATGAATACATTAATAAAATAATATAATAGCTCTCCACCCCGGCGACAACACATCACACAAGCCATTTAATGGGCTCCATCCAGCTCTGGGTTCCCCAGGCCCACTGGCAAATGTTTTTTCAGAAAAGTGTTAAGAGTGGGGGGCCATTCTGATCTCTGGGGAAATGGTGTTCCAGAGAGAGGAAGCCACCAGTGTTCTTGGGGGGCTTATTTGGGGGCTTGAGATTGTTGCAGGAGTTGGGTGTGTCTAGTCTACAGAAGAGGAGGAGGAGGAGGAGGAGGAGGGGTGACATGATAGCAGTCTTCCAATATTTGAGGGGCTACCACAAAGAAGGGGGGGACTCAACCTCTTCCACAGAGCATCTGAAGGCAGAACAACAAATAATGGATGGAAATGAATCAAGGAGAGAAGCAAGCAGAAATATCCTGACTGTGAGAACAATTAACCAGCTTGCCTGCAGAAGCTGTGGGTGCTCCATCACTGGAGGCTTTCAAGAAGAGACTGGACAGCCATTTGCCTGAAATACATAAGGTCTCCTGCTGGAGCAGGGAGCTGGACTAGATGATCTCACAGATCCCTTCCATATTCTAGCTGCTTCTGCTTCCACGCCGTGGAGGGAACCAAACGGCCTGAGTTGCTCTCGGATTCTCCTCAGACATGCCCTCAACTCACCTGCCAGCTCTCCCTTTGATTCTGGAACGAGGCAGGGCAAGACCTTCTCTGCAAGCCACCCTCCTCCCATGCTCATCTGGAAGAGGAAGTTCCTCTGTGCTTCTCCTTTCCATCTCCTTTCCTTTCTCACAATAAAGAACTTGATGGTTTTAACTCCTTGAAGCTCAACCAGAGAGGCTGCTACTGTACTGTTGGCTTTCCTGTCACAGATGCTGTCTGAGAGGAGGCCAAAAAACATCTCTTCTTCTGATTACATGCTATCAAGTCATTTTCAGACTCCTAGCAACCTATCTTTGCAGCTGAGCCAAGTGAAATAGGGGAATGTGTAAATGTCTTGGTTGTTCTTCTGTGCATTCTTTCTGAACACCATTTTTTTGTATCCTGGTGACCAGAACTGGATGCAGTATTCAAAGTGTAGTCTTAGCAATACAGTATCACACAATACTAACACACTTCATGTGATCTTGACACTATCCCTCTGGTGCTGCAAACTAGGACTGCATTAACTTTTTAGGCAATTACAGCACACTGCTAGCTCATATCTGTTTCTCAGTCCCTGTCACAGTTACTGCTCTTGAGTCTGGTACAACCTCTTCTATAGATGTGCGTTTAGCTTTTCTTGCCTAAGTGTAAGACCTTATTTTTCTCACCACTGAATTGCATTTTGCTGGAAAGGCCCCAATGCTCACATGTGTCAAGATCATTCTGGATCTTGGGCTTATCTTCTAAGGCAGTCTAGTGAAGAGAAGGACCAGGGGAGATATGATAGCCGTCTTCCAATATTTGAGGGGCTGCCACAGGGAGGAAGGGGTCAAGCTATTTTCTAAAGCACCTGTAGGCCAGACAAGGAATAATGGATGGAAACTGAACAAGGAGAGATTTAACCTGGAAATAAGGAGAAACTTTCTGACAGTGAGAACAATCAACCAATGGAACAGAAGTTGCCTTCAGAAGTTGTGGGAGCGCCATCACTTGAGACCTTCAAGAAGAGATTGGACTGCCATTTGTCAGAAATGGTGTAGGGCAGGGTGTCCAACCTTGGCAACTTTAAGACTTGTGGACTTCAACTCCCAGAATTCCTCAGCCAGCTGGCTGAGGAATTCTGGGAGTTGAAGTCCACAAGTCTTAAAGTTGCCAAGGTTGGACACCCCTGGTGTAGGGTCTCCCGCTTGGGCAGGGGGTTGAGCTAGATGGCCTACAAGGTCCCTTCCAACTCAGATTATCTGTTATCTGTTATTTAAAACAAGGGTTTCTCCATATTTTTGGGAGGAGAGCCTTGTGAATCTATGAGAACCACGGATGGGTGAAAAGTGACCAACCCTAACCCTACCAGAGTCCTCTTGACATAGTGCGTAAGGTTAGATATTGTATTCAGCAAATCTCAGCATCTAATTCCGGGGTGAAGGATAGTGAATGTTGTCGCGCAACCCCACCACAGCACTTTCTTTCCCATCTTGAACAGCGATGAATTCCTAATTTGCATTGAGAGATGAAGATTCACACATCCAACCATCTTTTTTTTTTTTTAATCTGGATCCTTCTTTTGGTCTATTCCCAGTTCCAGGGGCGGGAGGGGTGACGGTCTTTTGCTGTTCCCGGTTGGGGGACTTTGGCATTGCTCGGCGGCGCCTCAGTCGCTCCCTCTCTGCAGCGCTTTAGTGAAAGGGTTAAACGCAGAGAGGTTTGGGGCCTAGAGAGGAGGAAGGAAAGGGGGAAAAGGGGGCTGGGAATTCAGCTTCCCAGGGGCGCTAGGTGGGCAAGGACGCTGCGTAGGGGGGAGGGGACGGGAAGGGGGAATTCCCAGGTGCGGGAAGGGAGGAGGGATTCCTTGGGGGAGGGAAGGAGAGCTAGGTGGGGTTTCCCCAATTGCGCCCCTTCCCCTTCCGAGTCCCCGCCTTTCCTTGCAAGGTTTTCTGCTCCGTGAGAACTGCTGCGCCGCCGCTTCTCCTCCTCGGTTGCTGATTCTGCGAACGGCTCTCCGACCCCCTTAAAATCCTCCCTCTGAGACCCCCCCACTCCTTCCCCGCAGCCCAACATTTGGTGCAGCCGGGCTCCCAGGGTGAGGCCGCCTGGTGTTGGGGAAGGTTGGGCACCGCCGTTCCCACGTTCCCCTGTGGCTGCTGGGGAGGATCCGCCTCCCAGGGTCTGGAGGGGAGGAAGAGGATCTGGGTTCAGAGGGATCGTGGCTGGAGGGACTCCCTCCGAGGGCGGGAACCCTGCTAGGAGGAGACCGGTGGCATCCGAAAGGCAGGTGACGGAGACTAGAGAGAGGGGCGTCCAGGTGGGCTTGGCCAATGGGCAGTTCTGTCCAGGTGGGCTTCCTTGGAGATGCAGCCCCTGAATCTGCCTCTCTTACCTGCCCAAATTCCCTTTCTGGTGACTGCTGCATCCCTGTTTCTCTCTGCCCATGTAAGGGAACAGCCCTGTCTGCAAAGGTTTTCAATTTTAATTTTAGTTATTTTACGTGTTGTATAATCTACTCTGAAAAAGAAGCTCTCCGCTGTTTTTTAGAAAGAGATCAAGGGGCTTCTGTGATATATTTAGAAAGATAAAAGAATTTTAGGTCAAGGGAGAGACCTGGGAGCTCCAATAACTGCCTTTGAGCATTTTGGGGAAGAGAGACTGGTGTGCACAAGAGGCAGGTTGTTTTGAGCTCCAAAGAGGCTTCAGTTGTTGGAATAAAATCCTGTTTGGAGAGTTTCTGTTTATCTGTGGAGTCAATCCTGCTTCCTCTAGTTATTCCATTACAGCCTTCCCTTTCCAATTTGCAGTTTTTCTCCAAATTTCATGTCTGTAAGGCACAGCATTTCTGAGTCTCTCCACTTTCGTTTTCCTAGTTTTTGCTTTCTGTCTGCTCCAGGGAGACTATAACTGCCTACCATACAGCAGTTTCCTTGCTGAACTCCTCAGTTCGTTTGTCCCCACACATATGCTGATGCTTCCCTTGATAAATATATGTATTTTGCATAATTCTCTGTGCCTTTGTATTTATATTCAACGTGCCCATAAACATTTTGTAGTTGTATGTTGAAAAAAAAAAACCCCCCCCCCCCACGCTTGGGGAAAATGCCTGAACCAAACATAAAAAAAAAAAAAATAAAAAAAATAAAAAAAAGCCTCCCCTCCCGCTTCAAAAAAAAAAAAAAAAACCCCTCCTCCCCCCCCCCCCCAAAAACCCCACCCCCACACAAAACAAAAAAAAAAAAAAACCACACCCCAACCCACCCAACAACCCAACAACAACCCCAACCCCCCCCCCCCCCCCCCCCCCCCCCCCCCCCCCCCACCCCCCCCCCCCCCCCACCCCCCCCCCCCCCCCCCCCCCCCAACCACCAAGCCCCAACCCCCCCCCCCCCCCCCCCCCCCCCCCCCCCCCCCCCCCCCCCTCTTCTCCCCCTCTCCCCTCCCACCCCCACCCACCACCAAAAAAAAAAAAAAAAAAAAAAAAAAAATTAAAACAAAAATATATATGTGCAGTCACACTTATCTTTGTGTGCTTGTGTACATACATTGTTGTTTTCCACTGACATATTCATAGATGCCTTGCATATTTGCATACATATATTTATATTTTACTGTTGTTTTGCACTCTGGTTGGATGCTAACTGCTTTTCATTGCCTGTATCCATGGCAATGACAATAAAGTTTAATCTAATCTAATCTAGTTTGACTGCCTAATCTACAGACTAGAGTTTCTGTTCCCCTTAAGAATTGAGTCTCATTTCATCAATTTTCCCCTAAGGAAGTCTGAAATGTTTTTCTTCCTGTCGCAGGAATGATGGGTTGTACCATTCTCTCTCTCTTTTTTTAGAAACTATTGCTGAATGCTCTTTTTTGAGTGTCAGTATATTTTCTTCCAGGGAGAAGCTATGAAAGTGATTGTTCAGTTCCAGAGGGGCTTCATTGGAGTGGACTATGGTAGATTGTAGGGGCTTTGCTCTTGTTTTCTTCCAAGAGTGACATGTTTCCATTGGTCTTGCTCTTTAGCTACGTATGTAGGCTCATTTTTTACAGAAGCTGTTTGTTCCCTATTGTGTTTGATTTCAGTGTATCCATTTTCTTTCTTCATTTTCATATATGGGATCATCATTTTTTTAGAAGCTGCCTGTTCCCTATTGTGTTTTACTTCCGTGTACTCTTCTAATTTAAGTTGGGATTTCTTGTTTTGCTCATTGACTTTCAGAGTGCTAGAGTTGCCTCTAAACACTTTACTTTTTCTTCTAGTAATTCAAGTAGTTTGCATTTAATACATACATAGTTTGGGTCTTCTGTGGTCATAAGCTGAAACATATGGCACACTTTGCAGTTCATTATAGTGTTAGTCCAGTGGTGGCTAACCTTTTGGGCTTGTGCCAAAAATTGTGCACTCACGTGCCAGCACCCAGAAGGCAATGCGTGTGCCCCCCCGTCCCCGTGCACACAATTCCCCCCACCCCTTACCTGCACTGTGCCTCCCAGCTGATTTTTGGCCCATTTGAGGCCTTTTTCGGCCTGCTAGAGGCTCGAGGGAAGACTCTGCAGCCTTTGTAGGCCGAAAAATGGGCCCATTTCGTCACTTCCGGTATTTCCAGTATTTCGGGCCTGGTTTTCAGCCTACAAAAGCTGCAGAGGCTTCACTCAAGCCTCTGGGAGGCCAAAAATCAGCTGGAAGGCGTGCACATGCGCAGTGAGGTAAATTTGCCTGGGGCTTGTGTGCCCGCACAAATGGCTCTGTGTGCCACCTGTGGCATGCATGCCATAGGTTCGCCATCACGATGTTAGTCTTCATCTCCATGTCTTTTTTGCTTTTAAAAATTTAAAATTAGAAATGTCCAAAAATTTAAATATTTTCCGTGTTGCAAAGTATCAGTTTACAATAGTTTTGTTTTCTGTCTTGAAAAATTCTTCACTATCTTCCCTGTTTTAAGTGT